>NC_139707.1:44895196-44907696 GCF_964188405.1 Protomyctophum parallelum | reverse complement strand
CCCCCTGTGCATAGCAGGGGCTATAGCGCCCCCTGTGCATAGCAGGGGCTATAGCGCCCCCTGTGCATAGCAGGGGCTACTGTGCCCCCTATGTGCATAGCAGGGGCTATAGCTCCCCCTGTGCATAGCAGGGGCTATAGCTCCCCCTGTGCATAGCAGGGGATATAGCGCCCCCTGTGCATAGCAGGGGCTATAGCGCCCCCTGTGCATAGCAGGGGTTACAGCGCCCCCTATGTGCATAGCAGGGGCTATAGCTCCCCCTATGTGCATAGCAGGGGCTATAGCGCCCCCTATGTGCATAGCAGGGGCTATAGCGCCCCCTATGTGCATAGCAGGGGCTATAGCGCCCCCTGTGCATAGCAGGGGTTACAGCGCCCCCTGTGCATAGCAGGGGTTACAGCGCCCCCTGTGCATAGCAGGGGATATAGCGCCCCCTGTGCATAGCAGGGGCTATAGCGCCCCCTGTGCATAGCAGGGGCTATAGCTCCCCCTGTGCATAGCAGGGGCTATAGCGCCCCCTATGTGCATAGCAGGGGATATAGCGCCCCCTGTGCATAGCAGGGGCTATAGCGCCCCCTGTGCATAGCAGGGGCTATAGCGCCCCCTGTGCATAGCAGGGGCTATAGCGCCCCCTGTGCATAGCAAGGGGCTATAGCGCCCCCTGTGCATAGCAGGGGCTATAGCACCCCCTGTGCATAGCAGAGGCTATAGCGCCCCCTATGTGCATAGCAGGGGCTATAGCACCCCCTGTGCATAGCAGGGGCTATAGCGCCCCCTGTGCATAGCAGGGGCTATAGCACCCCCTGTGCATAGCAGGGGCTATAGCACCCCCTGTGCATAGCAGGGGCTATAGCGCCCCCTGTGCATAGCAGGGGCTATAGCACCCCCTGTGCATAGCAGGGGCTATAGCGCCCCCTGTGCATAGCAGGGGCTATAGCGCCCCCTGTGCATAGCAGGGGCTATAGCGCCCCCTGTGCATAGCAGGGGCTATAGCACCCCCTGTGCATAGCAGGGGCTACAGCGCCCCCTATGTGCATAGCAGGGGCTATAGCGCCCCCTGTGCATAGCAGGGGCTATAGCGCCCCCTGTGTGCATAGCAGGGGCTATAGCACCCCCTGTGCATAGCAGGGGCTACAGCGCCCCCTGTGCATAGCAGGGGCTATAGCGCCCCCTATGTGCATAGCAGGGGCTATAGCTCCCCCTGTGCATAGCAGGGGCTATAGCGCCCCCTGTGCATAGCAGGGGCTATAGCGCGGCAGGCAGCACCCCTCACATTTTTTATTTTATTTTACTTCCGAGCCCCAGAGTGACGCCACAATGCTCTTGTTGTAAAGATAATATGGAATGTGTGATTAAAACAGCATAAGTCCAGAGTGTCTTCTCTCCCCTGTGTTTCGACTTGACAGGCCTGTTTGAGCAGCGAGCAGAGCCTCCCCTTATCAGGCAGCGAGCAGAGAGATACCTGTGACAGGCAGCATGTTTGAGGCCCCGGCGCTTAACCCATTCTGACCGGGCAACCATTCTACAAATGTACCTTCTAAATCATGACAGTTATCTGAAAAACCCTATGTTTCTATGTCAGTCGTTCTCAAACATTTTCATGTCAAGGACCCCCAAGATTATTATGTAATTGGCCGCGGACCCCCCCATCTGAAAATATGTTGTTCCAGGGACTCCACACAGTAGCAAAGATTTGAGTTAAAAGCGTTCGCTCTGAAATAATATACATTCAAAGATTTGCGCCGCATTTTTACGATTTTTCAAAAATAGCAGACCCTACAAGCTCGTAGCGCGGCACCGAGTGCCGCGCTACGAGCTTGTAGATCTGCTATTTCTGTTCAATAGCTAAAGTATAACAATGCTTTAAATAAAACACCAAAAGGGGTTCCCACCCAAAATGGATTAATCTCTGGTCCCTTCCCGAGGAGCGGAGCGGCGAGGCGCGTCGCCCAAGCAAAGAGAGAGAGAGAGAGAGAGAGAGAGAGAGAGAGAGAGAGAGAGAGAGAGAGAGAGAGAGAGAGAGAGAGAGAGAGAGAGAGAGAGGAGGACGTGATTGTAACGCATCTCCAAACCCGGGGCTGATGTGAAGGATGAGAAGGGAGAGGAGGGAGAGAGAGAGAGAGAGAGAGAGAGAGAGAGAGAGAGAGAGAGAGAGAGAGAGAGAGGGAGAGAGAGGAGAAGAAGAGCCTGGTACAGTAATCGTATCAAAGACTTTCCAGAAACAAACACGGCCGCGTTGAGGCCGTGATTGATGGCAACGTAGTTAATGGGACTCCCAATCTAACACGAGAGAGAGAGAGAGAGAGAGAGGAGAGAGAGAGAGAGAGACAGAGCAATTGGGAGGAGGAGGAGGGGGGGGGGGGGTGGTTTGGAGGGGGGGGGGGGGGGGGCATCCTGGAAGCATGTGAGAGAGAGAGACATAGTGAATCAGATTGATGACAGACACTCGTGATGTATCTTCCAATCTAATTTTAACCCATTTCGGGCGGGAGCCCCTTTCGGTGTTATAGCATTATGCTATAGCTTTAGCTATTGAAAAATAGCAGATCTACAAGCTCGTAGCGCGCCAGTCTGCTATTTTTGAAAAATCGAAAGAACGACTGACATAGAAACATAAGCTTTTTCAGAAAACTGTCAGGATGTAGAAGACATTTTTCTAGAATCTGATCTCAGGTCAGAACAGGTTAACACAAAGTGAGCGGGTGATATAGCGCTCGCTGAAGCCCAGACACAAAGTGAATTCTCACAGGAGGCCCAAAGAGAGCTTCAGCAGCTGTTGGAGAAAGTGAATTGTTTTGTTGTACAGCTGCAGGTTTTTTGGGCACTGGCGTGTGTGTGCGTATGTGTGTGCGTGTGTGTGTGCGCGTGCGTGCGTGCGCCCATAAAGAGCTGCCTTGAATTATTCATGCTCAACGAGTGTGAGAGAGAGAGAGAGAGAGAGAGAGAGAGAGAGAAAGAGAGAGAGAGAGAAACAGAGGCAATCTCACAAATATTTCACTTCCAAAAGGTCTTTTCCTTTCCATAGTGCTGCTATGGTGCTGTCAGGCTTGGATGTGTATTGGAACTGAGTGGCTCTGGTTCTGTTTCATATATTGAACGGATCAGACCACGGCGTATAGCGGCAGCGGCGGTGTGCGAGCAGCACCGGGGCCAAGGATTCCTGAGCAGCTGGCGATAAACTGGCCCGTGGATTTGACGTAGCCAATCATTGCTTTGCACAGGGGAGTGGAAATGATGCCAGTAATTCCCCGTCTCTCCTCCCCCCCCCCCCCTGGACCTTACTACATTGTACTCTGCCAAGTAAGGCAGACACGGCATGGCTCAGACGACTAGCTCATTTCAAGTGCTGTGCGTGCGTGTGTGCGTGCGTGCATGGCGTGCGTGCGTGCGTGCGTGCATGGCGTGCGTGTGTACGTGCACGGACCATAAGTCCCCACTAGGATAGTAAAACCAGACAGAAAAGCGACCTTGTGTGGAGAGAGAGTGCATGGAGACATTAATGTTTCTGGGCCATGTCTGTCGGTGCTTTTTAAGACAGACTTTTAGAGTTAAGGTTATAGTTAAAGGTTGACAAATTTCATATTCACATCATGGCAAAAAAAACTGAAAATATGTGTACACGTCTCCAGAGTTATAGTTAAAGGTTGCAATTTCATATTCACATCATGGCAAAAAAAAATGAAATATGTGTGTCCAGAGAGTTATTCACAAGATAAAACATGAAACAAACCACACACCACATATACTGTAAAATGGCCTAAAGCTAAAATGTTATATTTATAAAAAACAAACATCATATAATAATAAATGGTCTAGTCTATAGTGTGGCACGTGGATGTGTGTCTGTGCGTGTGGTGTGTGTCTGTGCGTGCGTGTGTGTCTGTGTGTGTCTGTGCACGTGGTGTGTGTGCGCACACGTGCGACCATGCGTGTTACAGCATTGCTCCATCGGCAGGCGTAGACACAGTGAATTGCCTCAGTACATCTTATTTAATACACACATATATATATATAGGACACACCATGCACTTCTCCACGTCTTCTCCTGCTAAAGACATCTCCCCATGTATCCATCATCCCGGCTAATAGCTGCGCTATATTGCAACCCTTTTAAAGGCAACGGCTTGCGAGTGTGACCGAAAAAACAAATCAGGCAAAAAGGGAAGTGTCTCCGTGGTTGTGTGGTTAACTTTTATTGCGCAAAGCATTTAATGATCGACTCCATAAAGTAAAAATTATGGACTATTACTCGAAAGCTGCGTGCGTTAAAACGTGGGGGGGGGAGGAATGGCGGTGTGGAATTTGCGCCTCGATGTTTCCCTGTCTCTCTTCTTCGCTACAGCGATTTCTCTTTAACCCATTTTGAGCCGGGACCCCTTTTGGTGGCAGCATCATGTCGTGCTTTAGCTATTGAAAAAATAGCAGACCTACAAGCTCGTAGCGCGCCACCGAGTGGCGCGCTACGAGCTTGTAGGTCTGCTATTTTTGCAAAAATCGAGGAGCGACTGACATAGAAGACATTTTTAGAATCTGATCTCAGGTCAGAATGGGAAAACTGTCAGGATGTAGAAGACACTTTTAGAATCTGATCTCTGGTCAGAATGGGTTAAGGGGAAGGACACGGGCACAGCATCACCAACTGGCCTTGGGTTGGTGTCAGCTGAATGGAGGCTCGTTGGGGGCTCTGGATGAATCCCTTCCCCTGTTCTACTTTTTCTGGGCCAGCCAGGGCTGTACGACACGGGGTGCTGCGGAGCCCGAGCCCAGCCCCCACGCCGGTGCCAGGTGGCAGCTGGGAGAGAGGAGAGGGAGAGAGAGAGAGAGAGAGGGTCCCCAGCCAGGCTTTATCCCCTTCAGATCCATGAGGACGACTCGAAAGTCGTCCTCTGAATCCATGACAGTTTTCTGTTTCTTTCTGTGTCAGTTGGTTCTCAACCTTTTTCCATGTCAAGGACCCCCAAAATGATATGTATTTGGCTGCCAACCCCCAGTGAAAATACAGTATGTAGTTCCAGGGACCACCCCCCCAGAAGCAACTAGTTGAGTTAAAAAACGTTGGCTCTGAAAGAATATATATTCAAAGATTTGCACCACATTCTCAGCGATAATAAAATAAATAGCAGATCTACAAGCTCGTAGCGCGGCACCGAGTGGCGTGCTATGAGCTTGTAGATCTGCTATTTTTCGATAGCTATAAAGTAGAACGGAATGATTAAAACACCAAAAGGTGGGGTTTCCCGTCCAGAATGGGTTATCTCACCCCCAACTCCCCTCCCCCTCCCCCCCCCCCCCTACACTCCTGCATGCCCCCCTTGCACTGCCACCCCCACCGACCGCTGTCACCAGGGCCGGCCCGCTAGCCGGCACACCCCTGACCGGCCCGCTAGCCGGCACACCCCTGAACCGTGCACTGCTGCTGGCATGCAGTGGTGCGGAAGGAATGAAAAGTACTCGCATCTGTTATACTTTATAAGTAAAGGTATCCGTACTACTGCAATATCCCATGTATAATCTAATAGACGTCTAAATGGCAAAAAGAAAATGGTCTAAAAACTGGGGTAAAAATAGTCTACAAATGAAAGGTTTTTTTAGCAGTCTAGGCTTAGATTAGACGTTGAAACAACGTCGTTTCAATGTCTATATATAGACGGTCTACATTTAGACCTTGATTAACCTTGATTAGCCTGGCTAACCTGGCTAATCAAGGTCTAAATGTAGACCATGTATATACTATTTTTACCCCCTTTTTTTCAGATGGTCATTTAGACGTCTAAAAGCCGAAGATTGCTCAGTGGGATGGAAATGCTATGTTACAAGTGAAAGTCCGGAGTTCAAAATGTCCGTACCGTCCGTCCGTCCTGGAAAGTCTGTCGTTCCGTCTGTCTGTCTGTCTGTCTGTCTGTCTGTCTGTCTGTCTGTCTGTCTGTCTGTCGTTCCGTCTGTCTGTCTGTCTGTCTGTCTGTCTGATTTTGACAGTCTATGATCAACTCATAATCGCTACGGCCCTCAAACCACTTAAACGGCCTAATACTTGATGAATGAATACCGTACTTAATAAGTGATTAGGGTCTGTACTTAGTGGTCGGCTCTTTTTTTTCCTCCTCCCAAATTGAGTTTGTAGAGACATTTTTGACAAATGTTAGGCCCCAGAATGGTTGTGAATAATTGTGCTATAGCTTATAGCGTTCAAGTGCTTAAACAAATCCAGAGGTTTTTGTTTTTGTATTGTACTGTCCTTCTTGTTTGTGTATCTATGGTTGTCTGTATATGTTGAGTATGAACCAAGACAAATTCCTATCACTTGTTGACATGGCAAATAAATTATTGAATCTTGAAATCTTGAATCAAATAGCATTTCTCCCATAGGTTTGTATATATTCTTCTGTGCTTTAACCCATTCTGAACGGGCACCCATTTTGGTGTCAGCATCACGTTATGCTTTAGCTATTGAAAAATAGCAGATCTACAAGCTCATATCGCGCCACCGAGTGGCGCGATACGAGCTTGTAGGTCTGCTATTTTTGAAAAATCGAAGAGCGACTGACATTTTTTGAATCTGATCTCAGGTCAGAATGGGTTCATCAGGACCAGTGTGTGTCCGGCGGAAACCTCGTATGAATCTGATCTCAGGTCAGAATGGGTTAAGCAGAGAGCTGATTCTAAATACTATAATACTATAATTGAAACATTTCCCGGTGTCCGGCAGATCCGTCATGGGGCAATCAGGTGGGCGCACAAATTAGATTAGAAGTGAATTTCATGTAAAGTTTTGCAAAAAATGCCTGTCCTTGAATTAATACCATAGCAGTTTCTTTGTCCGTACCAAAACTCTTGTTTACCACATCACAGCCGACCAGCTCAACATTGTCCACAGTGAATTTCCTTGCTAAACTTCCTTATTAAATCCTATAAGTAGAGTGATCACAAATGCTTTGTTTACCCAGCATGTCTCGCACAAGCTGTGACGGATCACCCCATATGATGAAGTTTGGTGCCTAGTAGCACCGGTGAAAAGACCGGAGACTTCACTAACTTTCAATCCAATGTAAAAAGACAAATGATCCACTTGGCAACCATGTCAGCGTTTGTCTCTATGCGCACCCACAACACTCCTAGGCATTTAGTTGTATGGATCCGTCTACTTAACCCATTCTGAACGGGAACCCATTTTGGTGTCGGCATCATGTTATGCTTTAGCTATTGAAAAATAGCAGATCTACAAGCTCATAGCGCGCCACCGAGTGGCGCGCTACGAGCTTGTAGGTCTGCTATTTTTTGAAAAATCGTGAAAATGTGTTTCAAATCTTTATATATATTATTTCAGAGCGAACGTTTTTATCTCAAATCTTTGCTTCTGGGAGGTCGGCGGTCAAATCCAGATATTTCTGTGGGTCCTTGACATGAAATAGTTTGAGAATGACTGACATGGAAACATGCATTTTTCAGAAAACTGTCAAGATTTGGAAGGCATTTGTAGAATCGTTCCCAGGTCAGAATGGGTTAAAGACAGGCACACCGTGGTCAGGATCGACCCGAGCAACGATTCAGATAAACCTACCCTCAGCACGCCAGCAAAACAATCAACCAATGGAACAGACAAAGAGTTCAGAACACACGTCTGCTGATCCCTGTCCCTCTCACGACACAAGCAGTGTTGTTTTCCTCGACTAAAAACTAAGACAAAAAAATGTTCGTCGATGACCTTTTTTCACTGGCAAAAACTGAATAAAAAGTAAGCTATACGATGACTAAAACTAAGGCCCCTTTTCCACTATGGGGTGGAACCAGAACCAGAACCAGAACTTTCCAGGACCCAGAACTACCAAGAACCATGTGTAGTTCCAGAACCAAGTTCTGCTTCCGTTTCCATATAACCAGAACCCAGAACCTGTTAAGTCTGCCCCCCCCCCCCCCTATTCCCCCACTGCTGAGTAGCTTGGCCGGCAGGGCCCCCTCCCCCTTGGCACGGCCGGGGGGGGTCCCGGAATACAGAGATATTCATGTTTAAATAATGACTGGTTATTATTCAACACATATGCCACAGCTGTGGCTGCCACATGCCACAGCTGTCACATATATTTCCTATACATAATACATATACTGTATATGCACATACTGTAGTGTATGAACATGGATGCAGCATACATTCTGCATATAGGCTATATTTGCCGCTATATAGGCTATATTTGCCCCTTTCCATGTGGGGAGTGGGAAAACAGTAAAACACCCGTTTTAAATGCATTAGACCAGTTGTTCTCCAACCTTTACCGGTCTACAATATTTTGCTTAAACGGCAAGAGAAAAATAAATCTCGTATAGCTCATATGATGCTAAATGATAATCCACCTTTTGAATATAGCATTTAACATGACAATTATAGTGCCTCTTGAGCAGATTGTGCCATAACATCCAGTCCAGTTGTAATGTCAATATCAAGAAATGTGCAAATACAATTCATTTAACCGTTGTGCTAGTTGAATTTAATTATTCCAATGTGTAGTATTGTGTACAGCACATTTCTAGTAATGATATGCCTAATGCCTTGCCCTGAAGAAAAAAAAGTCTAGTGCACACTACTGTCCGTGTATAAAACAATATACTCTACTAATCTCCAGTAGCATTAGCCTCATAATATTGTGATTCTGTTCTGACAATTTAGAATAGATGGCTCTCTCGCACACACACACACCCCCGGACACCCCTCTCTGCAGTTAGCCTAGCTGTTAGCGGTAGAACAACAACTGCAAGCAAACTCGTCGCGACAGCTTTATGGCTCTCTCTCTCTCCCTCACGCACACACACGCTCTTTCTCTCCCTCTCTCGTGGCCATAGTGTTTCTGTGTGCTTTTCCAGGTTATTTTTCTGTGTGTCCGCGGCCCTGTGTCGCACTCAGAAGTTTAAAATGTGCGGTGTTGTGTTGTGTGGCTGACTGGCTGTGCGCTTCGCCTCGCTCCGGTCTCCTCAGTGTTGTCACCTCAGCTCAACCAATCGAGAGCAGCAGCGCTGCTGGCCCCGCCCATAGGTTCCCAGAACTCAGCGTTAGTACTACCTCAAAAGCAGGGCCGAAAAAAGGTTCTGAGAACCTGGTCTGAAACCGTGCCGTACCGCGCTGTGCACTGTGGAAACAAACTCAGAACTAAAAAAAATAGGTTCAGGTTCTGGATAGTTCTGGTTCCACCCCATAGTGGAAAAGGGGCCTAAGACTAAATATATTGACAATTTCGTCAACAAATAAAAACTAGACTAAAGTGCTAGGAAGGGGACTAGTGGAGATCCAGTATAAGTCATTTTACACTTGGATTCATGCTGAAAATAGCAGCTCTGCAAGCTCACAACGCGTCGCAGCGATCTACAAGCGTTGTGAGCTTGTAGATCTGCTATTTTCAGCAAGTGTAGAAATCTGTCATCACGACGGCACCAAAATACATTTTAGTCGACTAAATAAACTGTAGATTTAATCAACTAAGATCTTATGACACTTAGTCGACTAAAACTAGACTAACACTAAGACATTCCAGTTGACTAAAATGTGACAAAAACAAAATTAAGTTTTATTCCAAAGACTAAACTAAAACTAAAATAGAAATTTGCTGCCAAAAACAACACTTCTCACAGGGACAGACGGATCAGCCAGACGCTATCGGACAGCAGGTTAAGGGCTTTCACTGTGATAGCAACATAATCATAACGTCATCCATTGCACTATAAATTTGGTACTTTTATTTAATGATGCTGTGAGGAAGTTATATGGGTCAATGTTCTGATGCTATATCTACTGGCATCTTATCTATACAAACGGATGCATTTGTTCAATGAATGAATGAATGTCCCTTGACTCCTTCAAAACCGCTCTCAAAGGGCACCTACGGACGGCTGCAATTTGAAACTGGCCTCCTTAAAATCTGAATCCCCCCACACCGCCCCCCCCCCCCTTCCTTTTTTATCCTCACTGTATGTTTCTTTTCCATTTTTACCTCCTTTATGATGAATTCCTGTTCTGTTCTTTGTCTATATAGAAGTGTCTATTTGTACGTCTCTAAATGTTTTGATGAATTGAACATGGTGGACCCTCTCGTAAACAAGTGTAATGCTTAATTGGGTCGTCCACTCACAGTCAACAGTCTTTGTATTGAGCTTGTGCTTGAAATGTACTGTAATTCTGCAAACTGTTAATAAATATTTCAATCAATCAATCAATGAAACCCGACCGGGACTTACAACACCATTTTTTTCATTGGTTTGTGCCCTATAGCTCTGTCTTCAACCATTTCTTTTCCATGTAATTGGTCAGCCAATACCTTTCTTTTCCATGTAATTGGTCAGCCAATACCCTTCTTTTTCTTTTAATTGGTCAGCCAATAACAAAAGAAAAGAACCATCCAGCTATAGGCTATACTATATACCTCTCTGTGTTCCGTTTGGAGCGTTTACCGCTAAGCGAGGATAAGGTCAACCCGTTTGATTGGACGGCTGGCAAGGAACACGGAACTATAGCAGCCCCGCTGTGTCATTTAACCCATTCTGGACGGGAACGCCTTCATGGTGTTAGCATCATGCTATGCTTTAGCCATTGAAAAATAGCAGATCTACAAGCTCATAGCGCGCCACCGAGTGGCGCGCTACGAGCTTGTAGGTCTGCTATTTTTTTGAAAAGTCGTGAAATTGTGGCCGCACATCTTTGAATATATATTTCAGAGCGAACATTTTTAACTCAAATATTGGCTTCCGGGGAGGTCCCTGGAACTACATATTTTGAGATGGGGGTCTGTGGCCCAATAGAGATAATTCTGGGGGTCCTTGACATGAAAAAGGGTTCAGCACCACTGACATAGAAACATAGGGTTTTTTAGAAAAACATATTTGTTTTATCGACCTCAGTCCAAAATGGGTTAATGGCAAGCACGCCTTTCATGTCCACTTTAAATGGAGTGCTGGAACCAGGTGCGGCCATCAGTTCAACCCACAGCGGCCTCCCTCCCCTCCCCTCCCAGCAGCTCCTGTAGTGAGCATCATTGTATGCTGTGCATACACAGAGGTATGTAGGGGGGGGGGGGGGGGGGGGGGGGAGGAGAGGGGGGTCCTCAGGGCGCAGCTGCCTCCATCCAGTTGACTGATCACGCTGTCACAAACTGACAGGCAGACTCTAGACCTGGATGGACACCCAGACACCTGGATGGACCCAGACACCGACCTGTCCTTCCTTCCTTCCCCCATGGAAGAACCTCCCGCTTCAGAGAAACCCTCACTTTTCACCCCCCCCCACTTCACCCCGTGTGAAGTGAGTGGTGCAACTCCATGTGGGGGGGTCCCCGGAGGACCCACAGGAACACACCCAGGGTGCCGGCCATGTTTCGGCGAGCCGCCACCGTGTCCGAAACGGTTGAGAAATGACAGAGTTACTGTACCCTCTACTGTACTGTACTGTACTGTACTGTACTGGCACACGCGAAATCATCATATATACAGTAAATATGTGTGTGTGTGTGTGTGTGTGTGTGTGTGTGTGTGTGTGTGTGTGTGTGTGTGTGTGTGTGTGTGTTAGGTTGCGCACAGGTGGTGAAAAACAACCATGCTGTTTTCGTGCTCATACCCACCCACCCACATTAACAGCAGAGGGCAGAGGTTAACCCATTCTGACCTGAGATCAGATTCATACGAGGTTTCCACGGGACACACACTGGTCTGATCAACCCATTCTGACCTGAGATCAGATTCAAAAAATGTCAGTCGTTCTTCGATTTTTTTTCAAAAATAGCAGACCTACAAGCTCGTAGCGTGCCACTCGGTGGCGCGCTATGAGCTTGTAGATCTGCTATTTTTCAATAGCTAAAGCATGACACGATGCCGAGACCAAAATGGGTTCCCGTATAGAATGGGTTTTAACAGCAGAGGGCAGAGGTTAAGACGGTTTTCTTTTTGGTTTTTAGTTCTTCGGGGAGACCCTCGGGTGATTTACATTTCTATGAGTTGTTTGTCTCTTTGTGTTTCACAAGGTTCACATCGCACCGCCCACGGATAGCATTGTGTTTGAATACAGTATAGGCGTAGGTGTAGCCCTCACAGATTAATATTGAGACTTATCTATCTCTCATCCTTAGAGTACTATATAGTATTATTATATATAGTATTCAGTGTTGTTTTTGGCAGCAAATTTCTATTTTAGTTTTAGTCGTTGTCTCTTGAATAGTTTTCACTTAGTTTTAGTCACATTTTAGTCACCTTGAATGTTCTAGTGTTTAGTCTAGTTTTAGTCGACTAAATGTCAAACGATTTTAGTCGACTAAATCTACAGTTGATTTAGTCGACTAAAATGTGTTTTGACAGGCCTTGATGTCGTTGTAATGACATATTTTACACTTTGGTTGCATGCTGAAAATAGCATATCTACAATCTCACAACGCGCTGCGACGCGTTGTGAGATTGTAGATCTGCTATTTTCAGCATGCAACCCAGCATAAAACTGGATCCCTTGTCCACTAGTCCCTTCCTAACATTTTAGT
>NC_139707.1:44878301-44894996 GCF_964188405.1 Protomyctophum parallelum | reverse complement strand
GCTATAGCGCCCCCTGTGTGCATAGCAGGGGCTATAGCGCCCCCTATGCATAGCAGGGGCTATAGCGCCCCCTGTGTGCATAGCAGGGGCTATAGCGCCCCCTGTGTGCATAGCAGGGGCTATAGCGCCCCCTGTGTGCATAGCAGGGGCTATAGCGCCCCCTATGCATAGCAGGGGCTATAGCGCCCCCTGTGCATAGCAGAGGCTATAGCGCCCCCTGTGTGCATAGCAGGGGCTATAGCGCCCCCTGTGTGCATAGCAGGGGCTATAGCGCCCCCTGTGCATAGCAGAGGCTATAGCGCCCCCTGTGCATAGCAGAGGCTATAGCACCCCCTGTGCATAGCAGGGGCTATAGCGCCCCCTATGCATAGCAGGGGCTATAGCGCCCCCTGTGCATAGCAGAGGCTATAGCGCCCCCTGTGCATAGCAGGGGCTATAGCGCGGCTAGCGCCCCCCTGTGCATAGCAGGGGCTATAGCGCCCCCTGTGCATAGCAGGGGCTATAGCGCCCCCTGTGTGCATAGCAGGGGCTATAGCGCCCCCTATGCATAGCAGGGGCTATAGCGCCCCCTGTGCATAGCAGAGGCTATAGCGCGGCTAGCGCCCCCCTGTGCATAGCAGGGGCTATAGCGCGGCTAGCGCCCCCCTGTGCATAGCAGGGGCTATAGCGCCCCCTGTGTGCATAGCAGGGGCTATAGCGCCCCCTGTGTGCATAGCAGGGGCTACAGCGCCCCCTGTGCATAGCAGAGGCTATAGCGCCCCCTGTGTGCATAGCAGGGGCTATAGCGCCCCCTGTGCATAGCAGAGGCTATAGCGCCCCCTGTGCATAGCAGGGGCTATAGCGCCCCCTGTGCATAGCAGGGGCTATAGCGCGGCTAGCGCCCCCCTGTGCATAGCAGAGGCTATAGCTCCCCCTGTGCATAGCAGGGGCTATAGCGCCCCCTGTGCATAGCAGGGGCTATAGCGCCCCCTGTGCATAGCAGGGGCTATAGCGCCCCCTGTGCATAGCAGGGGCTATAGCGCCCCCTGTGCATAGCAGGGGCTATAGCACCCCCTGTGCATAGCAGGGGCTATAGCGCCCCCTATGTGCATAGCAGGGCTATAGCGCCCCCTGTGCATAGCAGGGGCTATAGCGCCCCTGTGCATAGCAGGGGCTACAGCGCCCCCTGTGCATAGCAGGGGCTATAGCACCCCCTGTGCATAGCAGGGGCTATAGCGCCCCCTGTGCATAGCAGGGGCTATAGCTCCCCCTGTGCATAGCAGGGGCTATAGCGCGGCAGGCAGCACCCCTCACATTTTTTATTTTATTTTACTTCCGAGCCCCAGAGTAACGCCACAATGCTCTTGTTGTAAAGATAATATGGAATGTGTGATTAAAACAGCATAAGTCCAGAGTGTCTTCTCTCCCCTGTGTTTCGACTTGACAGGCCTGTTTGAGCAGCGAGCAGAGCCTCCCCTTATCAGGCAGCGAGCAGAGAGATACCTGTGACAGGCAGCATGTCTGAGGCCCCGGCGCTTAACCCATTCTGACCGGGCAACCATTCTACAAATGTACCTTCTAAATCATGACAGTTATCTGAAAAACCCTATGTTTCTATGTCAGTCGTTCTCAACATTTTCATGTCAAGGACCCCCAAGATTATTATGTAATTGGCCGCGGACCCCCCATCTGAAAATATGTTGTTCCAGGGACTCCACACAGTAGCAAAGATTTGAGTTAAAAGCGTTCGCTCTGAAATAATATACATTCAAAGATTTGCGCCGCATTTTTACGATTTTTCAAAAATAGCAGACCCTACAAGCTCGTAGCGCGGCACCGAGTGTCGCGCTATGAGCTTGTAGATCTGCTATTTCTGTTCAATAACTAAAGTATAACAATGCTTTAAATAAAACACCAAAAGGGGTTCCCACCCAAAATGGATTAATCTCTGGTCCCTTCCCGAGGAGCGGAGCGGTGAGGCGCGTCGCCCAAGCAAAGAGAGAGAGAGAGAGAGAGAGAGAGAGAGAGAGAGAGAGAGAGAGAGAGAGAGAGAGAGAGAGAGAGAGAGAGAGAGAGAGAGGAGGACGTGATTGTAACGCATCTCCAAACCCGGGGCTGATGTGAAGGATGAGAAGGGGAGAGAGAGAGAGAGAGAGAGAGAGAGGGAGAGAGAGAGGGAGAGAGAGAGGGAGAGAGAGGGAGAAGAAGAGCCTGGTACAGTAATCGTATCAAAGACTTTCCAGAAACAAACACGGCCGCGTTGAGGCCGTGATTGATGGCAACGTAGTTAATGGGACTCCCAATCTAACACGAGAGAGAGAGAGAGAGAGAGAGAGAGAGAGAGAGAGAGAGAGAGAGAGAGAGAGAGAGAGACAGAGCAATGGGAGGAGGAGGAGGGGGGGGGGGGTGGTTTGGAGGGGGGGGGGCATCCTGGAAGCATGTGAGAGAGAGAGACATAGTGAATCAGATTGATGACAGACACTCGTGATGTATCTTCCAATCTAATTTTAACCCATTTCGGGCGGGAGCCCCTTTCGGTGTTATAGCATTATGCTATAGCTTTAGCTATTGAAAAATAGCAGATCTACAAGCTCGTAGCGCGCCACCGAGTGGCGCGCTACGAGCTTGTAGGTCTGCTATTTTTGAAAAATCGAAAGAACGACTGACATAGAAACATAGCTTTTCAGAAAACTGTCAGGATGTAGAAGATTTTTTTTTAGAATCTGATCTCAGGTCAGAACAGGTTAACACAAAGTGAGCGGGTGATATAGCGCTCGCTGAAGCCAGACACAAAGTGAATTCTCACAGGGAGCCCAAAGAGCTTCAGCAGCTGTTGGAGAAAGTGAATTGTTTTGTTGTACAGCTGCAGGTTTTTTGGGCACTGGCGTGTGTGTGTGTGTGTGCGTGTGTGTGTGCGTGTGTGCGTGCGCCCATAAAGAGCTGCCTTGAATTATTCATGCTCAGCGAGTGTGAGAGAGAGAGAGAGAGAGAGAGAGAGAGAGAGAAACAGAGGCAATCTCACAAATATTTCACTTCCAAAACGTCTTTTTCCTTTTCCATAGTGCTGCTATGGTGCTGTCAGGCTTGGATGTGTATTGGAACTGAGTGGCTCTGGTTCTGTTTCATATATTGAACGGATCAGACCACGGCGTATAGCGGCAGCGGCGGCGGCGAGCAGCACCGGGGCCAAGGATTCCTGAGCAGCTGGCGATAAACTGGCCCGTGGATTTGACGTAGCCAATCATTGCTTTGCACAGGGGAGTGGAAATGATGCCAGTAATTCCCCGTCTCTCCACCCCCCCCCCCCCCCCCCCCCCCTGGACCTTACTACATTGTACTCTGCCAAGTAAGGCAGACACGGCATGGCTCAGACGACTAGCTCATTTCAAGTGCTGTGCGTGCGTATGTGCGTGCGTGCATGGCGTGCGTGCGTGGCGTGCGTACGTACGTGCACAGACCTTAAGTCCCCACTAGGATAGTAATACCAGACAGAAAAGCGACCTTGTGTGGAGAGAGAGTGCATGGAGACATTAATGTTTCTGGGCCATGTCTGTCTGTGCTTTTTAAGACAGACTTTTAGAGTTAAGGTTATAGTTAAAGGTTGACAAATTTCATATTCACATCATGGCAAAAAAACTGAAATATGTGTGTCTCCAGAGTTATAGTTAAAGGTTGCAAATTTCATATTCACATCATGGCCAAAAAAAAATGAAATATGCGTGTCCAGAGAGTTATTCACAAGATAAAACATGAAACAAACCACACACACATATACTGTAAATGGCCTAAAGCTAAAATGTTATATTTATAAAAAACAAACATCATATAATAATAAATGGTCTGGTCTATAGTGTGGCACGTGGATGTGTGTCTGTGCGTGTGGTTTGTGTCTGTGCGCGCGTGTGTGTCTGTCCACGTGGTGTGTGTCTGTGCACGTGGTGTGTGTGTGTGTGCACACGTGCGACCATGCGCGTTACAGCACCGCTCCATCGGCAGGCGTAGACACAGTGAATTGCCTCAGTACATCTTATTTAATACACACATATATATATATACACACACCATGCACTTCTCCACGTCTTCTCCTGCTAAAGACATCTCCCTATGTATCCATCATCCGGCTAATAGCTGCGCTATATTGCAACCCTTTTAAAGGCAACGGCTTGCGAGTGTGACCGAAAAACAAATCAGGCAAAAAGGGAAGTGTCTCTCCGCGGTTGTGTGGTTAACTTTTATTGCGCAAAGCATTTAATGATCGACTCCATAAAGTAAAAATTATGGACTATTACTCGAAGCTGCGTGCGTTAAAACGTGGGGGGGGAGGAATGGCGGTGTGGAATTTGCGCCTCGATGTTTCCCTGTCTCTCTTCTTCGCTACAGCGATTTCTCTTTAACCCATTTTGAGCCGGGAACCCCTTTTGGTGTCAGCATCATGTCGTGCTTTAGCTATTGAAAAAATAGCAGATCTACAAGCTCATAGCGCGCCACCGAGTGGCGTGCTACGAGCTTGTAGGTCTGCTATTTTTTTTTAAATCGAGGAGCGACTGACATAGAAGACATTTTTAGAATCTGATCTCAGGTCAGAATGGGAAAACTGTCAGGATGTAGAAGACACTTTTAGAATCTGATCTCTGGTCAGAATGGGTTAAGGGGGAAGGACACGGGCACAGCATCACCAACTGGCCTTGGGTTGGTGTCAGCTGAATGGAGGCTCGTTGGGGGCTCTGGATGAATCCCTTCCCCTGTTCTACTTTTTCTGGGCCAGCCAGGGCTGTACGACACGGGGGTGCTGCGGAGCCCAGCCCCACGCCGGTGCCAGGTGGCAGCTGGGAGAGAGGAGAGGGAGAGAGAGAGAGAGAGAGAGGGTCCCCAGCCAGGCTTTATCCCCTTTAGATCCATGAGGATGACTCGAATGTCGTCCTCTGAATCCATGGCAGTTTTCTGTTTCTTTCTGTGTCAGTTGGTTCTCAACCTTTTTCCATGTCAAGGACCCCAAAATGATATGTATTTGGCTGCCAACCCCCATCTGAAAATACAGTATGTTGTTCCAGGGACCACCCCCCCCCCCCCAGGAGCAAAGAGTTGAGTTAAAAAACGTTGGCTCTGAAAGAATATATATTCAAAGTTTTGCACCACATTCTCAGCGATAAAAAAAAAAAGCAGATCTACAAGCTCGTAGCGCGCCACCGAGTGGCGCGCTACGAGCTTGTAGATCTGCTATTTTTCGATAGCTATAAAGTAGAACGGAATGATTCAAACACCAAAAGGTGGGGTTCCCGTCCAGAATGGGTTATCTCACCCCCCCCCCCCCCCCCCCCCTCCCTCTATACTCCTGCATGCCCCCCTTGCACTGCCACCCCCAACCGCTGTCACCAGGGGGCCGGCCCGCTAGCCGGCACACCCCTGACCGGCCCGCTAGCCGGCACACCCCTGACCCGTGCACTGCTGCTGGCATGCAGTGGTGCGGAAGGAATGAAAAGTACTCGCATCTGTTATACTTATAAGTAAAGGTATCCGTACTACTGCAATATCCCATGTATAGTCTAATAGACGTCTAAATGGCACAAAAGAAAATTGGTCTAAAAACTGGGGTAAAAATAGTCTACAAATGAAAGTTTTTTTTAGCAGTCTAGGCTTAGATTAGACGTTGAAACAACGTGCGTTTCAATGTCTATATATAGACGGTCTACATTTAGACCTTGATTAACCTTGATTAGCCTGGCTAATCAAGGTCTAAATGTAGACCATGTATATACTATTTTTTCCCTTTTTTTTTAGACGGTCATTTAGACGTCTAAAAGCCGAAGATTGCTCAGTGGGATGGAAATGCTATGTTACAATTAAAAGTCTGTCTGTCTGTCTGTCTGTCTGTCTGTCTGTCTGTCTGTCTGTCGTTCCGTCTGTCTGTCTGTCTGTCTGTCTGTCTGTCTGTCTGTCTGTCTGATTTTGACCGTCTATGATCAACTCATAATCGCTACGGCCTCCAACCACTTAAACGGCCTAATACTTGATGAATGAATACCGTACTTAATAAGTGATTAGGGTCTGTACTTAGGCTCTTTTTTTTCCTCCTCCAAAATTGAGTTTGTAGAGACATTTTTGACAAATGTTAGCCCCCCCCCAGAATGGTTGTGAATAATTGTGCTATAGCTTATAGCGTTCAAGTGCTTAAACAAATCCAGAGGTTTTTGTTTTTGTATTGTACTGTCCTTCTTGTTTGTGTATCTATGGTTGTCTGTATATGTTGAGTATGAACCAAGACAAATTCCTATCACTTGTTGACATGGCAAATAAATTATTGAATCTTGAAATCTTGAATCAAATAGCATTTCTCCCATAGGTTTGTATATGTTCTTCTGTGCAGCAGAGAGCTGATTCTAAATACTATAATACTATAATTGAAATGTTTCCCGGTGTCCGGCAGATTTGTCACGGGGCAATCAGGTGGGCGCACAAATTAGATTAGAAGTGAATTTCATGTAAAGTTTTGCAAAAAATGCCTGTCCTTGAATTAATACCATAGCAGTTTCTTTGTCCGTACCAAAACTCTGTTTACCACATCACAGCCGACCAGCTCAACACTGTCCACAGTGAATTTCCTTGCTAAACTTCCTTATTAAATCCTATAAGTAGAGTGATCCCAAATGCTTTGTTTACCCAGCATGTCTCGCACAAGCTGTGACGGATCACCCCATATGATGAAGTTTGGTGCCTAGTAGCACCGGTGAAAAGACCGGAGACTTCACTAACTTTCAATCCAATGTAAAAAGACAAATGATCCACTTGGCAACCATGTCAGCGTTTGTCTCTGTGCGCACCCACAACACTCCTAGGCATTTGGTTGTATGGATCCGTCTACTTAACCCATTCTGAACGGGAACCCATTTTGGTGTCGGCATCATGTTATGCTTTAGCTATTGAAAAATAGCAGATCTACAAGCTCACAGCGCGCCACCGAGTGGCGCGCTACGAGCTTGTAGGTCTGCTATTTTTTGAAAAATCGTGAAAATGTGTCTCAAATCTTTATGTATATTATTTCAGAGCGAACGTTTTTATCTCAAATCTTTGCTTCTGGGAGGTCGGCGGTCAAATCCAGATATTTGTGTGGGTCCTTGACATGAAATAGTTTGAGAATGACTGACATAGAAACATGCATTTTTTCAGAAAACTGTCAAGATTTGGAAGGCATTTGTAGAATTGTTCCCAGGTCAGAATGGGTTAAAGACATGCACACCGGGTCAGGATCGACCCGAGCAACGATTCAGATAAACCTACCCTCAGCACGCCAGCAAAACAATCAACCAATGGAACAGACAAAGAGTTCAGAACACACGTCTGCTGATCCCTGTCCCTCTCACGACACAAGCAGTGTGGTTTTCCTCGACTAAAAACTAAGACAAAAAAATGTTCGTCGATTACCTTTTTTCACTTGGCAAAATGGAATAAAAACTGAATAAAAAGTAAGCTATACGATGACTAAATATATTGACAATTTCGTCAACAAATAAAAACTAGACTAAAGTGCTAGGAAGGGGACTAGTGGACAAGAGATCCAGTATAAGTCATTTTACACTTGGAATCATGCTGAAAATAGCAGATCTGCAAGCTCACAACGCGTCACAGCGATCTACAAGCGCTGTGAGCTTGTAGATCTGCTATTTTCAGCAAGTGTAGAAATCTGTCATCACGATGGCACCAAAATACATTTTAGTCGACTAAATAAACTGTAGATTTAATCAACTAAGATCTTATGACACTTAGTCGACTAAAACTAGACTAACACTAAGACATTCCAGTTGACTAAAATGTGACTAAAACAAAATTAAGTTTTATTCCAAAGACTAAACTAAAACTAAAATAGAAATTTGCTGCCCAAAACAACCGTGTCCGAAACTTCTCACAGGGACAGACGGATCAGCCAGACGCTATCGGACAGCAGGTTAAGGGCTTTCACTGTGATAGCAACATAATCATAACGTCATCCATTGCACTACAAATTTGGTACTTTTATTAATTGATGCTGTGAGGAAGTTGCTGAGATATGGGTCAATGTTCTGATGCTATATGTACTGGCATCTTATCTATACAAACGGATGCATTTGTTCAATGAATGAATGAATGTCCCTTGACTCCTTCAAAACCGCTCTCAAAGGGCACCTACGGACGGCTGCAAACTGAAAACTGGCCTCCTTAAAATCTGAATCCCCCCACACCCCCCCCCCCTTTTTTTTCTCCTCACTGTATATGTTTCTTTTCCCTTTTTACCTCCTTTATGATGAATTCCTGTTCTGTTCTTTGACTATAATAGAAGTGTCTATTTGTACGTCTCTAAATGTTTTGATGAATTGAACATGGTGGACCCTCTCGTAAACAAGTGTAATGCTTAATTGGTCGTCCACTCACAGTCAACAGTCTTTGTATTGAGCTTGTGCTTGAAATGTACTGTAATTCTGCAAACTGTTAATAATATTTAAATCAATCAATCAATGAAACCCGACCGGGACTCACACAACACATTTTTTCATTAGTTTGTGCCCTATAGCTCTGTCTTCAACCATTTCTTTTCCATGTAATTGTCAGCCAATACCTTTCTTTTCCATGTAATTGGTCAGCCAATACCCTTCTTTTTCTTTAATTGGTCAGCCAATAACAAAAGAAAAGAACATCCAGCTATAGGCTATACTATACCTCTCTGTGTCCGTTGGAGCGTTTAAGTATAAGGTCAACCCGTTTGATTGGACGGCTGGCAAGGAACACGGAACTATAGCAGCCCCGCTGTGTCATTTACCCATTCTGGACGGGAACGCCTTCATGTGTTAGCATCATGCTATGCTTTAGCCATTGAAAAATAGCAGATCTACAAGCTCATAGCACGCCACCCGAGTGGCGCGCTACGAGCTTGTAGGTCTGCTATTTTTTTGAAAAGTCGTGAAATTGTGGCCGCACATCTTTGAATATATATTTCAGAGCGAACATTTTTAACTCAAATATTGGCTTCGGGGAGGTCCTGGAACACATATTTGAGATGGGGGTCCGTGGCCCAATAGAGATAATTCTGAGGGGTCCTTGACATGAAAAAGGGTTCAGACCACTGACATAGAAACATAGGGTTTTTTAGAAAAACATTTTTGTTTTATCGACCTCAGTCCAAAATGGGTTAATGGCAAGCACGCCTTTCATGTCCACTTGAAGTGGTGCTGGAACCAGGTGCGGCCATCAGTTCAACCCACAGCGGCCTCCCTCCCCTCCCTCCCAGCAGCTCCTGTAGTGAGCATCAATGTATGCTGTGCATACACAGAGGTATGTAGGAAGGGGGGGGAGGGGAGGGGGGTCCTCAGGGCGCCGCTGCCTCCATCCAGTTGACTGATCACGCTGTCACAAACTGACAGGCAGACTCTAGACCTGGATGGACCCAGACACCTGGATGGACCCAGACACCGACCTGTCCTTCCTTCCTTCCCCCATGGAAGAACCTCCCGCTTCAGAGAAACCCTCACTTTTCACACCCCCACACTTCACCCGTGTGAAGTGAGTGGTGCAACTCCATGTGGGGGGGTCCCCGGAGGGGGGGGGGGGGGGGGGGGGGGAGAGGAGTGGGGGGTTCCAGACCCACAGGAACACACCACCCAGGGTGCCGGCCATGTTTCGGCGAGCCGCCCACCGTGTCCGAAACGCTTGAGAAATGACAGAGTTACAGTGTGGGGGGGGGGGGGGTCCCTCTACTGTACTGTACTGTCACAGTACTGTACTGGCACACGCAAAATCATCATATATACAGTAAATATGTGTGTGTGTGTGTGTGTGTGTGTGTGTGTGTGTGTGTGTGTGTGTGTGTGTGTGTGTGTGTGTGTGTGTGTGTGTGTGTGTGTGTGTGTGTGTGTGTGAAAAACAACCATGCTGTTTTCGTGCTCATACCCAGGCAGGCACCCACCCATCCAAATTAACAGCAGAGGGCAGAGGTTAACCCATTCTGACCTGAGATCAGATTCATACGAGGTTTCCACTGGACACACACTGGTCTGATCAACCCATTCTGACCTGAGATCAGATTCTAAAAATGTCAGTCGTTCTTCGATTTTTTTTCAAAAATAGCAGACCTACAAGCTCGTAGCGTGCCACTCGGTGGCGCGCTATGAGCTTGTAGATCTGCTATTTTTCAATAGCTAAAGCATGACACGATGCCGAGACCAAAATGGGTTCCCGTATAGAATGGGTTTTAACAGCAGAGGGCAGAGGTTAAGACGGTTTTCTTTTTGGTTTTTAGTTCTTCGGGGAGACCCTCGGGTGATTTACATTTCTATGAGTTGTTTGTCTCTCTGTGTTTCACAAGGTTCACATCGCACCGCCCACGGACAGCATTGTGTTTGAATACAGTATAGGCGTAGGTGTAGCCCTCACAGATTAATATTGAGACTTATCTATCTCTCATCCTCATGAGTATACAGTATATCAGTGTTGTTTTTGGCAGCAAATTTCTATTTTAGTTTTAGTCGTCTCCTGAATAGTTTTCACTTAGTCACATTTTAGTCACCTGGAATGTTCTAGTGTTTAGTCTAGTTTTAGTCGACTAAATGTCAAACGATTTTAGTCGACTAAATCTACAGTTGATTTAGTCGACTAAAATGTGTTTTGACAGGCCTTGATGTCGTAATGACATATTTTACACTTTGGTTGCATGCTGAAAATAGCAGATCTACAATCTCACAACGCGTCGCGCGCTGCGACGCGTTGTGAGATTGTAGATCTGCTATTTTCAGCATGCAACCCAGCATAAAACTGGATCCCTTGTCCACTAGTCCCTTCCTAACATTTTAGTCTAGTTTAAATTTGTTGACGAAATTGTCCGTATATTTAGTCTTAGTTTTAGTCATCATAGATTCATTTTTATTTAGTTTTAGTCAGTGAAAAAAGGTAGTCGACGATCATTTTTCGTCTTAGTTTTAGTCGACGAAAACAACACTGCAGTATATGAATAGAGAGACGGCACCGGATTTCTCCTCTCATCCACTTGCATTAAGTTGCTCAAAAGCGCATGAGGCGATTTCACTCCTCCTTTCCGGGTAGGAACAGAGTGCATTCTGGGATGGATTGGGCCAAATTGTGAACGTTGCTGTGTCGTTGACTATCATTGCAGCACGCGTTCACGTATGAAACAGCGTTCACGTATGAAACAGCGTTCACGTATGAAACAGCGTTCATGTGTCATCATGAACGTGTGCAATGATAGTCAACGGACCAGAATTGTCCCAGCGCTGCAATACCAAATTCGACCACTATGTCCATTTCACCTCAGGGTTTCCTCCGGGTGCCGTCTCTATTCATATATACTCTAAGGCAGGGGTGGGGCAACTGGCGGCCCGGGGGCCACATGCGGCCCCCACCTTCACTTAATGTGGCCCTCAGGTTAATATCAGAATACTGATATAATATTGGTTCCAGCTGTTTACAATTCCACAACATGCAAACATGACCTTTTTGGTCATGTTTACTTCAGTCTAAATTAGTAGCTCAATGCTCAACACACACGTATAATTAAAGGCATTTGAAATGACATAATGTAAATTTTCAGGATTCCAATTTGAATATAGCATTATGAAAAATAGCAATTATGAAAAATAGCCGATCTACAAGCTCAAAACGCGTCGCGCTGCGACGCGTTTTGAGCTTGTAGATCGGCTATTTTTGCTACGACAGTAAAATATGTCCCTAGGGAGTGAGTGTGGAAATACAGTGGCCCTCTCCATCGTCAAAGTTGCCCACCCCTGCTCGAAGGTCTCATCCATGCCCTCCACCGGTGTGTGACCTCATAATCAACGTGACTTATGGGACATGTGGTTTTATTATTCCATGCACCATTGCTCTTATAGGGCCTTCTTTTCATCAGCATATTTGGCAATAAAAAGAGTTATGCTTTTTAGCTCATTAATAATGGAACTGTACTTATTTCTCTCCAGCACGCAGCCATTTCTGGTATCTGGCTGAGCACGGCACTTTGATTCAACTCCACCGAGACGGGGCCTTTTCCGCGAGAAACAGCTCATTGATCATTAATCACGTCTCCGATTCTGTAACATTTCGGGGAAAAGAAAATCTAATATCAAATCCCCGCGCCACCCCACCCCGTCCCGGATAATTAAGTCAAACGAGAGAATCAACACAAACAGATCAGGTGCGGGTCGGGTCGGACGAAAAGGGGGCTTCTCTTCGGCTCCGGGATCAATGCCCGCCAAGCCAATTTACGGCCAATGGCTTTTCGCAATCCCGTCTCAATCCATCGCTGATTCAATTGTAAGCCATTAAGAGCGTGTGTGGCGGTGATGCTATGGAGTTGACACAATCAAATCTAATGGTTTCGTCCTTCGATAATAATGTTCCACTGAGCCTCGAGATGGGCGCCATACAGTACAGTACATACAGTACATACAGCACCACGACCATGGGAACATAATGACACATCCAGGAGTGCCAGCACGCCTTCTCTCTCTCTCTCTCTCTCTCTCTCTCTCTCTCTCTCTCTCTCTCTCTCTCTCTCTCTCTCTCTCTCTCTCTCTCTCGTCTCTCTCTCTCTCTCTCTCTCTCTCTCTCTCTCTCTCTCATCATCTCTCTCTCTCTCTCTCTCTCTCTCTCTCATCTCTCTCTCTCTCTCTCTCTCTCTCTGCTATACCTTAAGCCAAGGCCTTGCTTTGTCTCTTCCCTGAGAAAAGATGCAAGACCTCACTGACAGCGCCGCTCCATCGCAAGCCCGGGGATAGACTGTGTCAGCTTTTCTAACATCTCTTCATAGCTTAAAAAAAAAAAAAAAAAAAAAAAAAACGCTCTCTAAGCACTCAAATGCAGACAATAGTTTGCCACAGAAGAGCAGTTCCAAACCAGTGTTAAATAGGTGAGTTTACATTACAATCTTTCTTTATTTTCTCTCCCCCCCCCCCCCCCACAAAAGGAGGCCTCGGCAGTCGGCATGGTTTCCACCGTCAACAGAATCCTCAACAAACTGCTGTGAGGAAGGTGTGAAGAGTGTTGTTACTAAGTATACTAATACAATTACAGGGCTTAAGAAACATAAGCACTCAAATGCAGACAATAGTTACAGCCACAGAAGAGCACTTTCCAAGTTCCAACCAGTGCTAAATAAGGTGAGTTTACATTACAATCTTTCATTTTTCCCCCCCTCCCGCGCAAAGAAGGTCCCCTAAGTTTCCCACCGTCAACAGAATCCTCAACCCACCGCTGTGCAGAGGTGTGAAGAGTGTTGCTGACCTGTTACTATATGACCGACATCAAGGCTGGCCTTTGAAGACGCTCAAGTCTGGGCGGTTTCAACCGGCCAAGCCAAAAGGTGCGTCAAATCAATACCCAAAAAAGCCACATGAAGCATGGCGTGTACGTCAGCCAGATCGCCCCCCCCCCCCCCCAACTCCACTGAGTTCCGCTGAATCACTTCATCATGAATCAACAGCACACTGTGACCACCATTACGTCACGACTATACGCTCGCCAGAACCGCCCTCCGTCCAGTCAGCTCCGCGGTACCGTTCAGCGGGTCCCATGACACACTCTCTCAACCACCCTGTCTTTTTTGCACTCTTGGCCGTCGACTCTAGCCCATTCTGACCTGAGATCAGATTCTAAAAATGTCAGTCGTTCTTCATCAAAAATAGCAGACCTACAAGCTCGTATCGCGCACTCGGTGGCGCGATATGAGCTTGTAGATCTGCTATTTTTCAATAGGTAAAGCACGACATGATGCTAACACCAAATGGGTTCCGTTCAGAATGGGCTAGGGTTGCAATGGAATGTTTGCTTGGTGGTTTCATTAAACACAAGGTGTATAGACAGAACGGCCGGGGGACTAAAGGGCCAGGTGGGGGGGGAAAGGGGTGGGGGGGGAGGGACGGGGGTCTCCAAATGCTGAGGTGGACCCTTTTTTTTCTCCCCCCTTTTTCTGCCGTGTCAGAACAGGACAGGATGCGGCCAGGGAGGAGTGGAGCTATACAGGAGAGACCCGACCCGGATAGCAAAACGGTCAGGAGGGGCTGATTTGACATTAATGCTTTCCAGACGTATAAGATGTGATCCAGCTATGAAACAACAGGTTTCAGCCTGAACCTGGGAAGGGGTCAACCAGTTAAGTTTAATATCCAGACACTGCCCCTGGAAAGCCCCCTTCACTGTCCTTGGAAAGCCCCTTCACTGTCCCTGGAAGACCCTTCACTGTCCCTGGAAGACCCCCTATTTATGGCAAATCATGGATGAATGCAGAAGGTCTTTTGGGTAATCATCAACGAAATTTGATTTGTTGGGTTGGATTCAGTAGGCAAGTGTTTTACAAGTGGCATTTGCTTGCAATTTGTCATATCTGCAGATCTAATTCAGAAAGCTATTTCCTTCTTTCATGCAGGCCATTTATCCCATTTTGACCTGAAATCAGATTGTAAAAATGTCTTCTACATACTGACAGTCTTCTGAAAAAGCTATGTTTTCTATGTCAGTCGTTCTTCGATTTTTCAAAAAATAGCAGATCTGCTATTTTTCCAATAGCTAAAGCATAGCATAATGCTAACACCAAAAGGGGGTATTGGAGCAATAAAGGTGCCATGGCAACGATGAACAGACTTGAGCGTTTTTATTTTTATTTTTAGTAACAGTAAGGAAGGATTCGGACACTTTTTGTGGTTATTAAAACCTCAATCTGTCAAAGGCAGTATGGCGCCACCTGTTGTAACACAGGTGTCCTACAGTACAAAGCCCCCCCACCCCCCAAAAGCTTACAGTAAAAAAAGGGGCCGACAAGATGTGAGATAAATTAGAGAGATGAATTAGTGTATTTCCTTCAATCAATAGCCTCCACTTTCACATCCCTTGCCACGTGAAAGATTTAAGATATAACATGGTTGTGGATGAAAGCACTCAAATGGCCAATTCTATTCATATTCTGAAATTATCTGAATTTAAATGTATTTGAATTCAACACTCACTGTTGTCTTGTTATTTTAGAATGCATGGGCAATATTATTAGTCTTATTTGTTAACACTGGCAAGGAGAAGAAACAAACGTGGTCTTATAGTGCATCTTGAATATTATATTCGAAGTAAAGTAAATCTCCTCGATGACATAATGGGAATACAAATTCAATCTATTTTTAACGTTCACCTGTGAAGGGCGACAGAGGTCAAAGACAGGAGAACGATTTCTCTAGTCTCACACACACACACAGACACACACACACACACACACACACACACACACACACACACACACACACACACAGCTTATCCCCGTTATCTCCCTCAATTAGCTTCTAAGGCAGCCTCCCCTGTATATTAAAGGTAAAGGTCAGGATCGGATCCATATATATATATATACAGTATATATACAGTATACTTTCCAACACAGACTTTATCCCATTCTGACCTGAGATCAGATTCATACGAGTTTTCCACTGGACACACACTGGTCTGATTAACCCATTCTGACCTGAGATCAGATTCTAAAAATGTCAGTCGTTCTTCGATTTTTCAAAAAATAGCAGACCTACAAGCTCGTATCGCGCCACTCGGTGGCGCGATATGAGCTTGTAGATCTGCTATTTTTCAATAGATAAAGCATGACATGATGCCAACACCAAAATGGGTGCCCGGTCAGAATGGGTTAAAAATACATATAGGCTACATTTCACCCCAACCTTGGGCCACGTGTGTGCTGGACAACGATGCTTATCTACAGTACAGTGTTGCGGTCACCGTTTTAAGATCAAGGGTATTGTGATAAAAAAAAAAAAAAACTAAAGAGATAAGCATGACGAATAAATAAATAAATAAATACGTCAAGCCTGCTCCCCTCCCTCAACTTCTCCATATTATTACACCATGTGATGCTGTCGGATCAGGGCTGTCGTATAGTGCCCCCACACCCCCCCCCCCACACCGGTCACCTCACACACCGGTCATCATGCTGGCTCAAAGTGAGATAGGGGGGGCGAATGACAGATAGGGAAATAAATAACCCAAAAAGAAGGAAAAAAAACAAACAAGGGAGGCATTTCAATGAGATGCGAAAATCCTAACCTGCATGTGAGCTCTGGAAATGTGTCAAAGAAGTCGTGCGGGGACGACGAAGCCCACGGCCTCACCGTTCGTTTGCCACCGTTCGCCAACAACAACAACTATGTGCACAGCGCAGCGCAACGCAAATGCAAACGCAACACAGCGCAACACAACACAACACAACACAGCACAACACAACACAGCACAGCACAACACCAACACAGCACAACACAGCACAACACAGCACAGCACAGCACAGCACAACACAGCACAACACAACACAGCACAGCACAACACCAACACAGCACAACACAGCACAGCACAGCACAGCACAACACAGCACAACACAACACAGCACAGCACAACACCAACACAGCACAGCAAAGCACTGCACAACACACCACAACACAACACACCACAACACAACACAGCACAGCAAAGCACTGCACAACACACCACAACACAACACAACACACCACAACACAACACAGCACAGCAAAGCACTGCACAACACACCACAACACAACACAACACACCACAACACAGCACAGCACAGCACAACACCAACACAGCACAACACAGCACTGCACAACACAGCACAACACAACACAGCACAGCACAACACCAACACAGCACAGCAAAGCACTGCACAACACACCACAACACAACACA
>NC_139707.1:44145801-44193301 GCF_964188405.1 Protomyctophum parallelum | reverse complement strand
CCCGGTCAGGAGTCAACCCACAGAGCTAGTCCTTCCACGCGCCAGATTTTGGTTCTCCCAGTGCCGGCGGAATAGTTTCGGAGCAACGGATTGTGTGGCCTTGCTCATTCCCTGATGGATTGATCAAGGGTAGCTACTGGGACGTAAGTCGGGATTTGATCAACCCCGGCTGGGTCGCCTGAGTGAGGGGTATGATGTTGGAAGACCCGAAACCCCGTTGACCTCAGGTCAGCTATTATTTATAGCTTGTCAGAATGAAGCTGAACTGTCTCACTTCTGGCACACTTTGCTAGATATCTATGCCATCTAGGTCAGTTGTATGAGTTTCAACACATTAACTTAGCATTCAATTAAAGACATAAGTCAGTGCAACATTTCTTTCTCAGATGTTGGATCGGCCTTCATCCTCTTCTGCCATAGATTCTTCTCTGCCTCGATACATGTACCTCATATTACTCTCCTGCCTGCCTCCCTCGTTTGTAGACAGGCTTGGTTAACTGATTTGGGGTTTAAGCTTGGCTGCCATCCCAGCCCCCCATCTCGTTCTTCATTCCTCATCCCTCTTTCCTTTCGTTCTAATCATCTCGGCTCCGTCTCATTCTTCGGAAGGATTTAGGAGGTGATATTGATTGATCCACTTGTCTTGTGAAGATCGACTTCATAAATACTGTACGTGAATATATTTCCAGGGCACAGATATCACTCACCAGTGAACGTATAGGCTAATTCTTTCTCGTGCTGTTTCCCCCCCCCCCCCCCACCAGTACATTAATTATGTCTCATGTCTTACTCCCCTCTCTATCTCTCTCTCTCTCTCTCTCTCTCTCTCTCTCTCTCTCTCTCTTTCTAGGTCAGAATATATAATTGTTGCCGCAGACCTGCCGAGAGACCTCGTGCAACCTTCTGAGAGCGAGAGGAGCAGCTCTTTGGTACAGTGACAGACTACGTTGCCTTCTGGACATACAGTACAGCTGACTGACATTATCCTCACCACCTCTGGCTGGGCGTGGGGAATTGATCCACATCGCACACAATTGGACTTCGAAGTGCCCCTCCCTCCCCCACTCCGTTCGCCCCCGTTTCCATTGGTTGACCGGATCAACCTTTGTGTCACTCCTCTCCGATTTTGGCTGTCGTTCCCCCCCCGCAAAGACGAAAGCCACGGACACGGTTCAAAACCCCTGTCCGTTCCAAACTCCGTCATCCGCTTATTCAGGAAATGAAAGTCGGCCACGTCACTTGATAACTCGGCGACATCTATTACTCGACCGACGCCACACACAGTTAGTTCTTTTCAGAATATTCTGTCATTTCGGTCAGCCGTCCCGCCGAGTGTGCTCATTTAACTTTTATATACCTTCTGTATGCCGGTGATGAGGCAGAGATGACGGCTCACCTCCTCACCTCCGTTTTATTACGCCACCTGATCCAATTATAACCAGCCGCCCACTATAGCAGCAGCACATCCACTCCAGCAGACTCCTGTGACCCCGGAGGCCGGCCCCTGGGCCCCCTGGCTGCAGGCATGATGGGGGACGGGTGTGGTTGGGTGTGTCTGAGCCCAGCGGAGTTCTCCCAGCTGCAGAAATACAGCGAGTGTGAGTAATGATGATCCTAAAAACCTAAGACCTAACCACATTAACCCTGGCATCCCTATTTTGGGGCATGTCGTTCTTTTCTAGGCAAACTTAAAGGTGCATTCAGTGATTTGGGTGATTTTGGAAGAAAAAAAACCTGTCCGCCCCGGTAACAAGACCGACAGCACGCACGCCAAGGCCCGCCCCCCCGCTCGATCATGATTGGCGGAAGGCGTATGCATAGGAAAACAGAGCATGCATTTGTATGTACTGGCTTGGGGGCGTGTCCATCGCAACCAGGCTGTTCCGTGCTGTTCCAGCCAGCGGAGCGGACCACGGCTGATCAGCCAGCCCAAGATGAGTGATGTTCTCTGGGTGTAACTAGTCAGATGACTTATGGAGTTTCATTTTTTTTTACTCCCTATCCTTCTGTCTATTTGTGTGTTCTGTCAGGCTGGACCAACAGTGCACTACATTAGATTAATAGTGGACAGGGCAGGTAGACTATAGGCTATACAGTATATATGCTTTTTAAGTGGTGCAACCACTTCATTACGCAGCTTTGTGTGTCTGTGGGTGGCTGGCTGGCTGGCTGTGTCCGTCCCTGGCTGTGTCCGAGCACGTAAATAGCGCTTGGTTGGTTTTCACAACCAGGTGTCACTGTTGCGCAGCCTAAAGGAAGGGATGTCTGCACACTGTTTCACTGCTCCCAGGGAAATTTCTTTATTGGTACTAATAAAGACATTTCCCTGGGAGCAGTGAAACAGGGTGCGGACATCCCTTCCTTTTCACTGTACGTATATTTTTGACCAGCACCTGTAGAACTTCTGGAGATGTGCGTGCTTCCTGTTGGATCCTATCTCTACTGTTGCGCAGCCTAACACACACACACACACACACGCACGCACGCAAGCACGCACACACACACACACACACACACACACACACACACACACACACACACACACACACACACACACACACACACACACACACACACACACACACACACACACACACACACACACACACACACATATTAACTGTATATATGATGATTTCGGGTGTGACAGTACATTACAGTGACAGTACAGTACAGTAGAGGGACCCCCTGGGGACCCCACACGGGACGCGCTTCGGACGCGGGGCGGCTTGCCGGAACCGGGCCGGCACCCTGGGTGCGTTCCTGTGGGTCTGTAAGTTTCGAGGACCCCCCGGGGACGCCCACATGAAGTTGCAACACTTACTTCACACGGGTGTGATTAATTTTTTTAATGGAATGAGAGTTATTGAAAGAAAAACTTTTACACCCTGTGCAGCACTGCAGTGACTCTGATTTTGCAATGGTCGAGGGCGGCACAATGTGTCTGCTGCTTGAAAAAAAGCAGAAACGACATCATAGTACAGTAGCATTATCTTCCCTCGTTAACATTTAATGTCTAATGTTCTGTATTTAATTTATTTGGGTGGTGTGTGATTGGTCAAGCCGTCAAGTTTGTGTTTCTAGTTCGCTTTGGTGTTTCGAGGTGAAAAGTGGTCCGAGCTTACACTCCCAAAGTTAAATGACTGTTTATTGATGTGACATCCAACCATTATCCTCATAGCAGTTTTTGTATTGACCTGTACCGTCGTTTGAACTGTATCCATTCTGTGAATAATCCATGGAAAAGATGAGCCTGCATGTTCACAGTCTCTCATCGACGTCATCGAAATTGCGCTCTCTAGTGGCTATCCTCTAGCTATGCTTTGGAAGGTGTTTATAAGGTGCTTATAACTGCAACTGTGCCGAAGTCTTATTTTTTCAAAGACGTTTTTTTAACTAGACGGTCTTTGAGAAAATATGCATAATACTTTTTAAAAGGAAATGTCCCTGCTTCCCCCCCTTTAAGTGGTTATTTTTGTTATTGTGGATGTGGATGAGATCAACAGGGATAAGCCTAATTTGTCCTTCATCATACAGTGTTGCTAACCAAAGAATACAAGATATGCATTGTGTTGGACTTGTGACATTTGTGTCTGTGTGCTTTTGTGCACATCATGCATTTCTATATGTGCATACTGACATTATATGGCTCATATTCATAACCCTTAATGTATGAAGCTCTTTCATGCAATGCGGTTTGCGTATCACGCACTGTTTCTTTCATTTTTAAAAGGCACATTTAGCTTTTTATTTATATTGTAGATGGTTAAGATTCAAATCCGGGTCCTACTCGCGACTCACAAGGAGCATCGCGACTCATGCACGCCACTAACTGGCCCATCCACATGATGGCCTTCACATGATCTATTAACAGAGCAGTTGAAGCTTTAAAGGGACTAAGCAAAGTCTTACAGTACATGCAAACTATATTAGCACAAAGATAAACAAACACTCCTATTTGCCATGGGACTCAGTGCTGTATACCGCAGTATTTCTTTCCTGTTGTTGCATTGTAAATGCAAATCTTACACTTTGACCCCTTTTCCACCAATTGGGAACCAGTTTTATTTATCATATATTCATTTACTTATATTGATCCTATAAACTATTTAATATATGTATAGTTTGGAGGTCTGGCTCATGGACTAAAAACTGAACCGGTTCCCGGTGGAAAAAGGGGCCTCAGTGACTAGATGGATGAGCCTCTTGCGCTGTCGTTTTGCTCCCTGGCGATCAATATTTGTTAGGCAAAAGAGCATCTGTCTTCAGGCCTATAGTGTGTTCATTGTGGACTGTGAATACAGGATTTTACTCTTACACAAGCTATTCAGCCAAGCGCAGGTGTGAATGGATGGGTGTACATACATGCACAGTGCACACACACACGCACGCACGCACACACACACACACACACACACACACACACACACACACACACACACACACACACACACACACACACACACACACACACACACACACACACACACACACACACACACACACACACACACACACACACACACACACACACACACACACACACTCTCTCTCTCTCTCTCTCTCTCTCTCTCTCTCTCTCTCTCTCTCTGCAAAGGCAAATGCAAAGGCACATGAATATGCACAGAGGGTGAACAAAGAGTGAAATGAGAGAAAGAGAGAAAACATTTCTTAAACTAAATAGGCTATTGTTAACACACATCAGCAAGACAGCAGACTAGGGCTTTCGCAAAGAAAAAAATCTTTAGTCGACTGAAAGCCATCCATGACGCGTCTATTCTTTCTACGTTCGAGCATAGACATTGTAACGCCCCGGCTGCCTCTGATTGGCCTACCGACACAGCCGGTGTCTCCGAGGTGGAAGATACATGCTGGATAGTCTGCTGCGCGAGGTTACTCCGTGGTGGGAAATAAATAAATAATACAAGTCAAGTACGATATATAATGGCTACAAGAGAATGACAGCTTGGCACGCGCAACAGCAACTTTTATTTTTGTAGAAGAGATAAACTAATATTGTTTATGCCGTTGGCCTGTTTATTTGTATACATTAGGCATGTGGAAAATAATCGATACATATCGATTCATCGATTATGACGTGCGCAATGCAAGTGAATCGGTTCATTCACTGTGTATCGGTAAAATTGACGGGTGAAATCTCGATGCATCGTTCGCGGAGTGCTTGCATCGGTAAAATCCGTGGTTGCACCGTTTTTTCATGGTAAATTTCACCCTATCCTGTGTTTACGAGGCGCATTGAACGTACCATCAGAAAAAAAAGGTCTCTCACAGCGCACACAGTCAGTGAACAGAAGCTACCATACGACGGTGAAGAGTAGACATGTTGAGACAACAAACAGACTCAGACTATAAAGAGCACCTGCGACTAACAGAAGTGAGCCCCACGCATTAAACAAGAAGCACCACCTTTACTCTTTAGCTTTATAAAATAGCTGTCCGAGTAGCTTTGTCCGTCGATCAGTTGACTTTTCACTGTAGCGCTGCGTGCTGGACTGCTCGTAATGAATCTGATCCATACTCCACAGCTGTGCTTGCTGATTATCTGACGCAAATCTGCGTTGCGATCATCATCAATTTGTAATTAAAGAAAGCTTCTGCAACAACAACGCCACAGCAGGGTGTAGTAGTACTGCTTGCGTTTAAAGTCGTTTACAACTTTCCACTGTCCAGCTTTCCCCTGCTGTTCTCTGGGATAGAAGCCTTATTTATATTCTCGGTGTTAGAGATAACTGAAGTTCAGGATCAGGACCACACCTCCGATGCAGCTACCTCCACCTCCTATCAGCCACCTCCAATCAAGCCACCTCCACCCATATATAACCAACCCATCCAACCCCTGGTTCTCCCCCCGTTCTCGCTTTCGTCGCGAGAACACGCAACGGCAACGCCAACTCAACAACAGAAATACACGACAGTGCAGCGATATACAACTACTCAGCCGGCGGCTCATTCATCTCACCTTAAGCCGGGTTCCTCCTTTCTACCCATCAGTCGTAGCTCCCAGGCCAGGCATAGATACATCCATGGAAGGAATTCGTTCTCCCCTTTCCCGTCATCTGCCACGGTCGTTCCAACGTCGGCGCTCCAAACAGTCCTTACTCCTCGCACGGTTCGTATGATCGTATATTCCCCTCGTATGGTTCGCTTCGCCATTCGTTCGTTGGTTTGATTGATTGATCGGCCGTCAGCACGCAGCTGTCCCCATTCACCGCGGATCGCGCGCCAGCGATTGTTATCGTAACTATTGTCTTGTGATTCAGCGGACCATGACACAGGTTAAAACAACTCTTCTTTACTTTCAAACTCAGAGCATAGTAACAACAACACAGCAACATCCCACACTCATGTTGCATATCAGACCGAAGTACTAGATCCCAGATAATCCCCCCAATCATCACAAGGCAACACAGGAACATGCAACGAGCGCAGCACCATCAAACAGCTGTCAGTGAGACTAACACTTAAGAGAAAGACGAGGGATTCGATTTCACTTAGAAGTTAAGTTTCTTTCACTTCACTTGGTCGCGGCCGTAGTCCCGCTCTTCCGGGCGTCATTCCCACCATCCCACGAAAAAACTACAATTGCACGTCGCGATGTACACGCCCCCGTTAAAGGGACAGTTCACCCAGCACAGGGAAAGCTCGTAAAAGCTGCATTTATTGATTGATCGAAATATTTATTAACAGCTTGCAGAATTCAACCAATTCATCAAACGGTCGTTGCACTTCACACTCATTCGCCCAACAGGGATTCGTTCGGCCCACGTTATGTGCTCGACTTGCACCTCAAATTAAAATAAACTAAATCAATTAAAATAAAATCAATTAAACGTAATTAAAAGCAAACACATAAATGGTGGTGTCATCGGCACCGGATCTCCAGCACCCCCCGCAGCTGCAGCGGTCGGGGTTCAGGCTTAACTCAAGTTTCTACTAAAGACCCGTTTTTCTTTCACCATCATCGCCAAATATCGTCGAAGGGAACTGTCAGGCCTCCATTTCCGGTGACAGTACGTAATACCCTCTTCTTCCCCCCGAGCCCATTCCTGTTTTGCAGGTATCACAGTCGGGCACCGAGATGCCGGCGCCCCCTACTGTCCGCAGAGGCCGTCATCAGCCAGCCTCAGCAGAGACGGCCGGCACCGAGATGCCGGCGCCCCCTATTGACCACAGAGGCCACAGACATCAGCCAGCCCAGCAGGGACCGCCGGCACCGAGATTCCGGCGCCCCCTACCGTTCACAGAAGGCAACATCAGTCAGCCTCAGCAGAGACGGCCGGCACCGAGACGCGGCGCCCTCTACTGCCCGCAGAGGCCACAGACGTCAGCCAGCCCCAACAAGGGCCGCCGGCACCGAGACGCCAGCGCCCCCTACCGTCCGCCGAGACCGACATCAGCCAGCCCCAGCAGGGTTCACCGGCACCAAGATTCCGGTGCCCCTATTGACCACAGAGGCCGACACCAGCCAGCCTCAGCAGAGACTGCCGGCACCGAGACGCCGGCGCCCCCTACTGCCCACAGAGGCCGCAGACAGCCATCAGCCCTGGTGAGGGTCGCCGGCACCGAGATGCCGGCGCCCCCTGCCCCCATCCCAGTCTACACAGGCAGTTCGCTACAGTACGGGGAGCCAGGCACCGAGACGCCAGCACCCCTCGTCCTCATCTCAGGCACCGAGACGCCAGTACCCCTCGTCCTCATCTCAGGCACCGAGACGCCAGTACCCCTCGTCCTCATCTCAGGCACCGAGACGCCAGTACCCCTCGTCCTCATCTCAGGCACCGAGACGCCACCACCCCTCGTCCTCATATCAGGCACCGAGATGCCACCACCCCTCGTCCTCATATCAGGCACCGAGATGCCACCACCCCTCGTCCTCATATCAGGCACCGAGATGCCACCACCCCTCGTCCTCCCAGGCACCGAGATGCCACCACCCCTCGTCCTCCCAGGCACCGAGATGCCACCACCCCTCGTCCTCTCAGGCACCGAGATGCCACCACCCCTCGTCCTCATCTCAGGCACAGAGATGCCACCACCCCTCGTCCTCATCTCAGGCACAGAGATGCCACCACCCCTCGTCCTCATCTCAGGCACAGAGATGCCACCACCCCTCGTCCTCTCATGCACAGAGATGCCACCACCCTCGTCCTCATCTCAGGCACCGAGATGCCACCACCCTCGTCCTCGTCCCAGGCACCGAGATGCCAGCACCCCTCGTCCTCATCCCAGGCACCGAGATGCCACTACCCCCTTGCCGTCCATCCCAGTCTACAGAAGCAGTCCACAGCACGGGAAGTCAGGCACCGAGATGCCACTACCCCCTGCCGTTCATCTCAGCCCTCGGCCAGAGTTCCTCCCCCCCTGGCACAGCGCCGTCTCCCTCCTCCCAGCCAGCGTCGTCTCCTCGGCACAGCGTGCCTCAACCCACCCAACCAGTGTCGTCTCCTCGGCACAGCGTGCCTCTCCTCCCAACCAGCGTCGTCTCCTCGGCACAGCGTGCCTCTACCCCCAGCCAGTGTCGTCTCCTCGGCACAGCGTGCCTCTCCTCCCAACCAGCGTTGTCTCCTCGGCACAGCGTGCCTCTACCCCCAGCCAGTGTCGTCTCCTCGGCACAGCGCGCCTCTCCTCCCAATCAGCGTTGTCTCCTCGGCACAGCGTGCCTCTCCCCCCAGCCAGTGTCGTCTCCTCGGCACAGCGCGCCTCTCCTCCCAATCAGCGTTGTCTCCTCGGCACAGCGTGCCCTCCCCCGGGCCAGCGTCGTCTCCTCGGCACAGCGTGCCTCTCCTCCCAACCAGCGTTGTCTCCTCGGCACAGCGTGCCTCTACCCCCAGCCAGTGTCGTCTCCTCGGCACAGCGTGCCCGTCCTCCCAGCCAGTGTCGTCTCCCTCGGAACAGCGTGCCCGTCCTCCCAGGCAGTGTCGTCTCCTCGGCACAGCGTGCCTCTACCCCCAGCCAGTGTCGTCTCCTCGGCACAGCATGCCTCTACCCCCAGCCAGTGTCGGCTCCTCGGCACAGCGTGCCTCTACCCCCAGCCAGCGTCGTCTCCTCGGCACAGCGTGCCTCTCCCCCCAACCAAGAAGAAAAGGAACGAAGAGAAAGAAAAAAGAAGAGGAAAACAAAAAAGAAAGAAAGGAAAAGCCAACGTCGTCTCCTTCGGCTCAGCGTGCCTCTCCCCCCAGCCAGCATCGTCTCCCTCGGCACAGCGTGCCTCTCCTCCCAGCCAGCATCGTCTCCTCGGCACAGCGTGCCTCTCCTCCCAGCCAGCGTCGTCTCCCTCGGCACAGCGTGCCTCCCCTCCCAGCCAGCATCGTCTCCTCGGCACAGCGTGCCTCCCCTCCCAGCCAGCGTCGTCTCCTCGGCACAGCGCGCCTCTCTCCTCCAGGCTAGCGCCGTACCCCTCGGCACAGCGTGCCTCCCTCCTCCCGGGTCAGTGTCGCCCCCCTCCCCCGGGCCATCCCCCTTGGCACAGCGTGCCTCAAAAGGAAAAAGAAAAAAAAAAAAAAAAAGAGAGAGAAAGACAGAGAGAAGAGTCCTCCGGGTCAGCGTCGTCCCCCTCAGCACAACACTCCTCTCTTCCTCCGTGCAGCGTGCCTTCCCCCCTCCCAGGATCACCCGGACCCATCACCTCAGCTATCTCCTTAAGCAGGTCCCACCAGATGCTCATCGGGACCCGACGCCTACAGGCTACGCCCCAAGCATCCGACACCACACTCCAAGGCCACCTGGACCCATCACCTCCAGGTTATTTCCCAAGCATCCGATGCCGCTCGCCCACCTGTAACCGTCACCTCCAGGTCGTCCCTCGAACAGCTTCGTCCCACATTCATCGGATCCTTCACCATCTGGCATCCCTCAATCAGCCCAAGCGGAGGTCCTATGCTCATTCGGACCCGTTTCCCCCGCCCCAAACCCTCATCTACCCCAGCCACGCCAAACGCCTTCTCTCCCCGTGCCAACCTAACTTCGCCATTGTCATCACAAGGCTCAACTCCGGCTCCGCCTCTTCGCCCACCGGAACGGCATCTCCTTCCACGAAGATCACCTCACCTACCTGCAACCGCAAGACATTAACCCGTCCACAGAAGCCGCTCCTTATGCCGATTTTGGGGGTCTCTACAGCACCAGATGGTCTGCCGCCGGACGAACCCCGGAGCTGCAGGAGCCACGAATGGTCCCACCAATCAACCCCAATCCACTCGGACAACACAACCGTCGTCAATATCGTCGTCACAGGCCGCCCCCACTCCGTTTATCGTGCCATCCCATCCGGCACCCAGGTTCCCATCAGTTCCTCCCCCACGTCGCTCACGTTCTGGTCATTCCACGCCTTCACCGACACCAAGTCCAGACGTCGCGCCTCTCCATGCAGGCCCTGATCCAACCCCAGTTCACCGCATCCGGCGCCGACGTTCAACCTGGAAACCTCGCCTTTCTCCAGTCTCTCCACTCCTCCCGGATCCACATCATCAACAATCGAGTCAGCCCACCATCCAACCTCATCTCCATCGACCTCCAGGAACCCGCACGAGTCCCTCGTCGCCCGCCCCTCGCCACAGACCTCCCGGTCACACGCATACGAACCCTCCACTCAGGATACCGCTCCCCGCTTCGTCAGTCGAACCCCAGGTCGACCACATCAAACACTCGAGACTATCCTAACCTCAAGCTAAGCTGACCCGTCCTCTTCCCCGGAAACCAGTCGATCCCGAACCCTCCAAACCCCTCCACTTACCTTCCATACCAGAAGTCCCAGAGTTATTCTCCTTCAGATCCCCCTTCACCCAACAACTCCGCAACATACTTGCTTCCTCCGTATCTCCCCCACACACTACTCAGGCCATCATTCAGGATCGGCGCAGCCACCCCCGCATCCCGTAACAGCATCCCCGTCCACCTGATCCAAACCTGGGCCACCGGTCCTCCCAGGCTTATCTCCGTTACACCAGACCAGATCTGCAAGATCCGAAGGCCGCCCCATCCCGTCTCCTTAATGAAGCTTTTGGGGGTCTGGCGTGCCTCGGGAGCATGCCGGATCCCCGAGGCTTCCCCAACTCTGCTTAATCCTCGACGCCGCCGCTGGCCCGTCGTGGGCCATCTGTCGTAACCATAACCATGCTTTCCTCCCCTACATTTCAATAAATGGTTAAATGTTTCCATTGGTGGTGTGGTCCTTGATAGTGAATCGGTGTTAGAGATAACTGAAGTTCAGGATCAGGACCACACCTCCGATGCAGCTACCTCCACCTCCTATCAGCCACCTCCAATCAAGCCACCTCCACCCATATATAACCAACCCATCCAACCCCTGGTTCTCCCCCCGTTCTCGCTTTCGTCATCCCACCCCCCCACCCTAATTCTCATCCTACTCCCTCTAACACCTCCTAACAGATCCCTAAAGGGGGTCTGGCGTGCCTCGGGAGCATGCCGGATCCCCGAGGCTTCCCCAACTCTGCTTAATCCTCGACGCCGCCGCTGGCCCGTCGTGGGCCATCTGTCGTAACCATAACCATGCTTTCCTCCCCTACATTTCAATAAATGGTTAAATGTTTCCATTGGTGGTGTGGTCCTTGATAGTGAATGCTGCAAGACGGTGTCGCACGCCTAAAATTGCAGATCCACAAGCTCACAGCGGGGCGTGGATGAGACGCGCTGTGAGCTTTACCAATTTACCAATTTATAACGTTAATAATACATGCAGGCCAGGGTCTTCAATGTTTTTCAGGTCAAGCCAAGGACCACTTAGCTGAGAGTGAGAGATCAAGCAGGGACCCCCACTATACATAGGAAATTATATTATAAAACTGTTGCAGATTAAACTAGACATAGACTTGTTTGACAGCACTACAAGTGTGACCTGTAATTTTTGTTTTGTTTATTTGTTTCTTTTCTATTTATATGTTGGTAACATTAATTGATGAACGATAGGCTATTACATTTTAATCTCTTGAACCCTCTATACTCAAAACCTCAAATTGACCTTTGAGATATAATAATTATACTATATCCTATGATTATTAGTAATCTAACAATTCCACAATAACCAGCAGAGAGCAGACCCTTTGTTTACTTACAGAATTCTATAAGTTGGGTTGTTTGAGATGCAGAGCTATAATATTAACCTACAGTAAAACAATAAATTGCTTTGAATTTAAATGTAATGCATTTTTACATGTTTTGGGAAATTAATAGAGCTTTAATATAAATCCTTTCTATTGTGATGAATCGCCATCGCATCGTATCGGTAGAGGGGTGAATCGCATCGTATCGCATTGATTTGAACTAAATGGTTATCGCATCGCATCGCATCGGGAAGAGGGAGAATCGTATCGCATCGTATCGCCAGGGGATTCCATGTATCTCTAATGTATCGTATCGCTGGCAGTGCATCGAGATGCATATCGAATCGTGAGATGAGACGAGATTCACATGCCTAGTATACATGTGTAAACTTTAAACATTATTGTACTATAAAAAAAAGTCTCTTTTCCCTTGATCTTTATTAGTATAATAGTATTAGTTTAGTGTTCGTTTAGATTAATACACGATAATCAACACTAACACTTTAACTTAGAACACAGCCAAATCAAATCATAGTATGCGTAAGGCCTACGTGTTCAATCAATTATTCAATCAAAGCAAACGGCACAAACAATATTAGTTTACCTCTTCTACAAACAATACATTTACAAATGACTGTCGTGTGTTGCCATTCTCTTGTACGTGTACGGCCTGTATTATTTCCCACCACGGAGTAGCCTTGCATCTCGGAGGACAGGCAAGAGCGGCAGTGTCACTGGACACACACTGGTCTGATTAACCCATTCTGACCTGAGATCAGATTCTAAAAATGTCAGTCGTTCTTCGATAAAAAAAAAAATAGCAGACCTACAAGCTCGTATCGCGCCACTCGGTGGCGCGATATGAGCTTGTAGATCTGCTATTTTTTAATAGCTAAAGCATAACATGATGCCAACACCAAAATGGGTGCCCGGTCAGAATGGGTTAACTATAGCAATGTGTAGAATGATAACATTAGTCGACCTAGGGGTTATAGCTATTGCCTTATAAGGCTCCTGAGAATTTCTGACTGAAATTACCTCACTAAGCTAGTGAGTTTATTTCTCAAATGTACTACTAATTTAGTACTTTTACAAAATTGTTGTTCAATTATTACAATAATGCGTCAAATTCTATTCACTGAGCGTATTTTAGCCCAATGTGAAAAATGGAGGAAAGGTACATTTAGAAACAGAATATAGGTACAGTATACACATCAGTGTGTGTAATATGATGGGGCTTGTAGACTGCTGGCGTAGATACGTATTCACACGGCAGGACAGGATTTTCTATTTAGTGCTGTTAACTCCTAGCCTGGTTTCCAGCCTGAATCGCTGCGTTCCGTGAATCTGAATTGTCACTCGCTACTCAGTCTGGAAAGTCTCCTATTGTCCAAGGTAGGTTTTTTTGTACTACTGAATCTGACTGTGGACTACTTTTACCCTATACGTTTTTACTCTCGAGTCTTGAACGGCACTATTTTTGAGTGGTGCAACCACTCCCTTATAGAGCTGCCCACGAATATTCTATATCCGAATATATTTTCGAATCAAAAAAAAAAATGAATAACCGAATATATAAAATGAAGGTTCGAATTAAAAATAATAATAAAAAATATTTTTTATTTATTATTATTATTAGTTTTCGCGAGACGGTGCCATGGGTAAGCGTTGTGACTTGTGAGCTTGTAGATTAGTTATATTTGCCACACGACACGCCGACACCGGCATACATTAAAGAATAAATCAGCTCTGCCTCGTACTCTTCCTAGCAGCGCAGCCTGCGTAGTGAGCACAGGGCGGGCGGGGCCGCGGGAGCCTTTTACGTTCTTTGCGCAGTGAGTGTAGGCTGCACAGAATGGTGAAATCTTCCGTCAACAGCGTATCTAGTGATCAGAAACTAGGTCGGTGTTGTTTCGGACAGACGGGAGAATCATGAAGCGACTTTATCCTTCAGGAAATTATAAGAAATTGCGTAAGGATGAAATGTGGTGCCGGGTCCGGCAGCAGCAGCAGCAATGCAGTGTTCCGTTCTGTGAATTAATACTGCCTCCGTGCCTCGTTTTGATAAGGCTGTGTGGTAGGATTGCTCATTTAAGAAAAAAAAAGTTTTACTGGAGAAGGGAGAATGCATGCGTTGTGTTCCAACTCGCTTTTCAGCAGCACCAATGCGCGGAGAGAGAGTTGCGCCAGCAATGCAATCTTAAATGTTATGTCTCAGGTTGTATTGGTGTAAATATAATTATTAATAAATCCGAATGGCTCAAATTGAAATCCGAAATCCGAATGGGTTGAATTGCTCGAATCCACGTGGGTTTTTAAAACGAATATCCAAATCCAATTTTTGAACAATTACGGCAGCACTACTCCCTTACGGAGCTATGTGTGTGGGTGGGTGGCTGGGTGCGTCTGAGCACGAAAACAGCATGGTTGTTTTTCACCACCTGTGCACAACCTAACACACACACAAACACACGCACATATTAACTAAATAAGTATATATGGTGATTTCGGGTGTGCCAGTACAGTACAGTGACAGTACAGTACAGTACAACCTGTGTGCCGCGGCACTTTAGTGTGCCGTTTGATATGTCCAGGTGTGCCGCCTGATTTGACCGAAAGTAACACTTTTCATAGCCTAAAAATCTTGGGGCACACCTAGATATACGGTGTGTATATATATATATATATATATATTAATGCTGGGCCGTTATCGGCGTTAACGTGCTGCGTTAACGTGCTGCGTTAATGTGTGTGTGTGTGTGTGCGCACATGTGCGTGAGAGAGGAGGCGGAGACAGTGCACGTCTGTCTGTGAGAGGGACAGTAAACAGTCATATCCATAAATTCTGGGACATAAATTGCGCAAAATACTGTTAAACATGACGGCAGCAGCCTGCTGCATCCTCCTAGCTGTTGTGTGCTAAGCTAAATTATCATACGGAACCACAACACCGCTTTGACCAGGGTTGCCACATTTCGTGACTGAGAGGGAAACAAGCAACCAGTCCAGATCAAGACAGAAAATCCGAAAAAGTCAGAAAATAAATCTAGAATAAGCAGCAATATTGCTGACTGTCAAACATCATTGTCCAATGTTGTTTTAGAGCAGTGGTTCTCAAACATTTTCAAGGTCAAGGACCACCAATATTCTAAGAAATGTACAGATAAACAAGTCCAAAGTAGTTTATAATGACTAGACGTGGCAACACTGAACAGTTCTACAAACTCACAATATGAAATATAAAAGGTATTAATAGGCTAGTTGTATTGTTAATATCCATAATTAGGGATCCTGGTCTAAACCCGTTCTCAAGGACTTACTTCTGGTCATTATTTAGGTAGCGCACACGTATTTTGAATGCCTTCGGCAGAGTTCAAATGAGTATATTTATATATATGTATACACACCGTATATCTAGATGTGCCCGAGATTTTTAGGCTACCAAAAGTGTGCCCTGGGAGAAAAAAGGTTGGTAAACACTGCAGTAGAGGGTACAGTAGAGGGACCCCCACACGGTAACTGTCATTTCTCAACCGTTTCGGACGCGGGGCGGCTCGCCGGAATCGGGGCCGGCACCCTGGGGGCGTTCCTGTGGGTCTGGAACTCCCCCACCCCCACACGGAGTTGCACCACTCACTTCACACGGGCGTGATTTTAAGTAGAATAGAGTGGCGCTGGCTGACGTATCAGCAACAACGTGGCTACATAACAGTTGACGTTATGAAATGCGAGTCTGCTGCCTGCTGGGCCGACTGAGTAGCGAGTGACAATTCAGATTCACGGAACGGAACGATTCAGCCAGCTGGAACCCAGGCTGGTTAACTCCACATTCCCTTCAGTGACATTTATTGATGATAACCAACAAAAAAACATGTTCAGCTTCTCCCTCTCTCTCCCCTTCCTTTGCTGTAAATTTGGTTTCTTTCTTTGAACATATTTAGGCTAGATTTGTTGCTTCAATTCCTCACTTGTCTTGTCAGTGCTTTGATGGTATTATGGTAATGAAGTTGGTCAATTAAAGTTGAGATATTTATCTGAATTAAGATTTGTGTGATGTTTGCGTAAACCTTTAGTACCCCATCTGAATAAATGTGCAGTACTGGTGTAGAATATCACATAGTCTAGCAGCACTAGACTGCTTTGTCGACTGTTTCGCCTGCCAAAAATACAATTCAGCTAGCAACACGGTTGTGTGTGTGTGTGGCTGTGTGTGCGTGCACATGTCTGTGTATGTTGTCGCACTTTGACCCAAGACCAGAGTGTCAGTGTTCGCCCGCAGGCTGGTTTTTATTCAGAAGTGAGTTTACAAGGAAAGGTGAATAGGAGGTGAGAATTCGTCTCTATCTCTCTTCTTCTCCAGGGGGTCCGGGCGGTGAACATAGAGATTAGTTATTAACATAGGTTTTTCTTCCTTTTGGGATTCTTGGGGCCGGTGGCCAGCTCAATTCCAGCAGGATAAATTTAGGAGAAACCCCACGGAAGTACCGTCATATACCGTTCAAGGGCAGAACGGGGGGGGGGGATTCCTATCCACGGTGTCATCACCGTTTTAGCCTTCCTTGTCCTTTAATTACTCGGTCTCGCCCGAGACCGCGTCGAGCCAGGAGAATGCCTGCGGGAGGGCGAGAGAGTCATAATTACACAGAGTCACAATACATGGCATTATTTAGAGAGGGCCGTACAGAGACCCCACAATGTGCAAGACATCCATGTTGCTGCTGCTGATGAGACATTCATTGTCTTGCTAAACGCTACTTTATGAGAGCAAAATCACTCACTCGTCCCATGGCCTATCAATGGCAGTCAGGGATCTCCAGCGATCTCATTCTTCTGCTCTGCAGGGTTTGTGAGCTGCAGCCAGTCCATCCAGGATTTTCTCTGATTCGCTTTTCTTCTACTGTCCCCTGTTGTATGGTCTTTGACAGGGACGTATGTCTTGTGACATGACAATACCAGGCCAGTTTACAACGCTTTACTGTTTCCTGTACTCCAGCATGGGTGGTAACTAGCGGTCCAACGTAATCATTTGTCTGGTGTTATATGATATATCTAGCATCCTTCTGTAGCACTTGTTTTCGAAGGACTGTATCCTACTGTGCTCAGTGTCCGATGTGAGTGTCCAGCTCTCACACTCATATAGTAGGGTGGAGAGTACAAGTCACTTACCGGTACACACGTACAGTAGTACAGTCTGACCTTCTCCGGGAAGCTGATGGTGTTGCTTCTCCATACACCTGATGTTATGCCAATTCTTATTTTTATTTCTTAGAGCAAAATAGTGGGAACGTGGCACTAATGTCTATAGTCTACCACGGTGAGCTTCATGACTCGCTGTTCCACCCTCCGCTTTGGAAGTTATTTGTAGCGATATACAACGATAGCGTTTCCTCCCCAAGTCGTCACTATAGCTACTATTTGTGAGAATGTGTAGCAAAATTACAGTCGGGCTCGCACTGCATTGTTTCATTCCATTCAGGGACGTGTAAAAGAATACACGCATTGTACAGTTTATCACTACGGAATAAACAGATCAGTGTCGGACACTGTGTGCGTCCATGCGTGTTTGTATATGCCTGTGAATCTGTGTTACTGGTCCATAAAGGGATTGTGTATATATGCCAAAGGGGTGAAAGGTTGCTGTCCATTATAAAGCTGTATAACTACTTAAGACCCTCTTTGCTCCGTCATATCATGGCTTTTAGCAGCCCATGCAGATCGGCGGCCTATACCTCTTTGGCTTTGCTCTTCCTGTAAAAGATGAATAATCCATCGCAAACAAACACTGGCCTTGTTTTGTTCCTGTCATCAGAGGTCCTGAGTCATTCTGAATATCTAATGAAGGGGGGGAAAAACATGAAAGATTTAAAAGCTGCTGAGCATTAATACAATTAGGTTATCTAACAGGGTGCCCCACCCAGCTGATTATGACAACTAACATGATTGCTGAAACTGGCTGGTCTTTTTTCTTTTTTTTATAAGTTTTATCCCACGATTTTGTAACCCATTTTTCACCCCTGTGTCAATTATCTAATGTGATCCTGGGCTCTACACACCCTTCGCCAACCTAGTTTCCATTGGCACCCAAAGCCATTACAGAAGCACAGAATGAGAGAAAGCCATTACAGCACCATGGACAGCGACATGCTTGGCTTACTGATTGGGTTAAGATTAATGAATAGATGCATATTGCTGCGCTGCCTACCCGTGACAATGTAGTAGCAATGTTTCCAAATTGTCCTCTGCATTTTGCCATAATATAAATGCTTTGTAATCTCCCGCTTTGATTTTCTATTCAACTAAGTTTGATTGCAGGATTCCGTGACGCTGTGCTATTCAATGCGGCAACAGCACTCAACCCCCTCACACTGTGGCATGCTTCAGGTGCACTGCATCCAGTTTATTGTGAGATTTTGCAGGACCGCATTTCTTTTTACATTTGATAACCCATTCCTGTCTTCAGCTATTTCTATATCCTGTCCTGTAAGATGTGTGGATCCTGGAGGATCCCAATACATGACTCTGGGTGGTTAAGAATCCCAGTGTAATTCTCAGAAACATTCCTTTCATCATAAGGAGGGTGTTTGATCCTTTGATCTCTTTTCCCTCCTCAGACTCCACAAAGAAGCTCAAGGATGTACTGGAGGAGTTTCACGGAGAGGGCATTCTTTCCAAATACAACCCTGAACAGGTACTCCTGTACCACACTGCTCTATACTGCTTTACCCTGACCTACACAGTAAGGCCTCAGTGCCGATTGAATTTGACCCATTTTAAAGTCAAATGAACAGTCTACTGATTTAGCTATGAACGCTATCCTTTTTTTTATATCCTGTTCAATACTGTATAATATGTCTGTGTTGTTGCCCTGCTCTCGCAAATTCTCATCGACCCCCCCACCCGACCCTATAACCACCAACAACAGCAAATTGGCTCACAGCATTAGGTCATCGTAGTTACTGAAACAGGTGGTGCTGATTTGCTGTCTGTCTGATGGCCCTGCAAGCCACTTAGGCTTCCCAACAACCTCAACAATCAGTTTCTGTCCCCCATCTCTATTTAGAACATTATATATAAAACCCCTCCAACTCCATCCCGCCTCTTCTTCTCTGTTCTATTACTTTTTCATTCCCCCACCCCCTTTCTTACTTTCCTAAACCTCATGTTTATCTCTCTTTCCCCCCCCCATCTAAACCAAACTGATTTATGTGATCTTCTTCCAGTTCCTGTCTTCCTGCTTTCTGCCTTCTTTATTGTCACCTCTGCCCTGCTGTAAGCGTCTCCTCCTCTGTCTCTGGGTGGACATGACTAACAGAGTCTGCCTGGAGGTTTGGCGCCTTAGGAACCAGGCAGACTCAGCCTGGGGTGGGTGGCTGGGGTGGTGGTCATTGTGGTCCACCTGCGACTGGTCTCTGACCGGTGTGTGTGTGTGTGTGTGTGTGCGTGTGCGAGCGCGTGCGTGCGTGCGTGCGTGTGAACGTCACGACCATGCATCATCTAAATATAAATGTCTGACCAAGTCTCTGTGTGTGTACGTCTGTACGTCTGTAATCCTGTAATAAAAAACTCGGGAACCGTTCGCCCCGCCAACTTCAAATTCGACACACGCGTTCCACACCACCACAGGGTGCAGTGCCTGCAGGTGTCGTCGAGTCGGTCGGACCCGCGGTTGTCCAGAACCGCCCCCAAAAAGGGCCTCTGCCAGGGGCTCTGGACCGGGCCCCGTGCCCACGGTCCATATATGGAGCTCGCCTGTTCTGACCTCACAACACTCCATATTTGGACATGGCTGACACAGAACTCCATATATATAGGAATAAAGGGACACACAGAGAGACGCATACAGAAATCTGACATCATTCTGACGTCGGGCAGAAAAGGGACACAGACATAATATCTGGGTGGGGCATCCATTTCCAACTTGCATCATTCCATGTACTGTAGGCCAGTGCCCAACGCTGTAGAGGCCCCCGTGGCAGAAACGAATAGTTTTCATAAACCTCATGGGGGCCCGTGCCTGGTTTAGCCAGGGGAGGGCGGTGTTGGACAGTGTCTTGACTGTCTTCAGTGCGGTTGGGTGCAATTCCCCGGAAATCCTCATGGGGGCCCTGGCCCTCCGGCCCCCACAGACTCTACGTCACTGCCCCGTGGGCACCAATCTAGTACTTTTAATGAATCAGTCCATGGTGCCAGCTCTATGGGAATGTAGAACCCATGGTTAAGTTTGGCATTGCCCCCCGTCAACATTGACAGTCTCCCACTCATTGTCAGCTTAACGCATTCTGACCTGAGATCAGATTCTAAAAACGTCTGTTTGAAAATGACAGTTTTCTGAAAAAGCTATGTTTCTATGTCAGTCGTTCTTCGATCTTTCAAAAATAGCAGACCTACAAGCTCGTAGCACGCCACTCGGTGGCGCGCTATGATCTTGTAGATCTGCTATTTTTCAATAGCTAAAGCATAACGTAAATGCTAACCAAAAAGGGGCTCCCGCCTAAAATGGGTTAAGGATTATGCTGCTCTGCTTCTCCTCAGCTCTGTGGCAGGTGGTATAGGAATGATCTATTTAAAAAGACAGAAGATAGACAGACGATTGAATCTTGATGCGTGTCATCAATGGCGGAGGAGCAGAAAACAATATATTCTCTCTGGTGATTGATCACCTCGTGACAGGGAAGGAGACAGAAAGAGGCTAAATATTCCAAGCGCAGGAGTTCCCCAGGTGACTGCCGACAGCTAGATCTCCATCAGACCTGACAGATTTATGTTTCCATCGTTCAAGTCAAGCTCCTTTGGGGGACAAATTATCACGTCGTATAAAATAACGTGTCTCGGCTGTCTCTCGTGTCCTAAATGTAAATAAGCCATCGCATTAACCCATTCTGACCTGAGATCAGATTCTAAAAGTGTCTTTGATTTTTCAAAAATAGCAGACCTACAAGCTCGTATCGCGCCACTCGGTGGCGCGATATGAGCTTGTAGATCTGCTATTTTTCAATAGCTAAAGCATAACATGATGCCAACACCAAAATGGGTGCCCGGTCAGAATGGGTTAAATGTTATTCGCAAGACATTATTTAGTGCTCAAACTGCTTATTTTAGTTCAATAGTACTGCCACTTGTGTCGTAGGTGGTGGTAGCAGGATTCAGTTCAAAGTTGCCCACATCCTGTATGATATTTTGTCTGAAGCGTTTTGTGATTTTCATTTGTTCACAAAACCTCACACAGGAGGCTTCATCAGGTTTCATGTTTGGTCCCTTTTTTTAACACACTCAGTACGTACGACGTGTGGGAACGTCATAACCAATCCAATCGACTGATTGCGACGACGTCTTAGCGCTTTTTCGTTGATATCAAACGGAGAAAATATAGTTCCGATTTCTTTGGGTTGGCTAAGCCTGATTTATGCTTGACAACAAAGTGTTGTGCGAGGTGTTGCTAGAGCAAAATATATTTCTTTATATACCCTCAGCTTAAAAACATTGCATTTGCATTGAATCGAGTTAGATTTTGCCACCAAAGCATAAATCAGCTGGTACTGCATGTACACATATTCAACATCCAGGTAAACACAGGCTTGCTCTTTCATGCTTTTCTAGGCATCTGTTGAGCTGTCCTGTGTATAGAATGGTTCAGTCTCATATCCCTACCATTTAAGGCCAAAGGATTATCAATCAAATCTTGACGGAACTCTTTGCCAAAAAAGTAAATAAAGATGAAATGAACCATGTAATAAATGTGTCATCGTTGCCCTTGCGGGAGATATTTGTGGCCTGGCAGCCTGTAACAGTCATCCAGTGTGCTGGCTCATGGAAAAGGATGGCCCATTGCTGAGGATTCTGTCACTAAAAAGAAAACAATCTCATCTGGACAAATTACATAAATGCCTATGAAGGAAAGGTATCATGGTTAGAACTCAAAACATGCTTTACTTTGGTGTGTTTGCATTTAGGTGCATTAACCACCTGGTGTCCCTATGTTTTAAACATGTCATTATAGATGGAATCATTCAAACATTGTACCACCTGTTCAGAAATATATAATGCGACAGAGTATAAAAGAGTTTTTTAAGAGTGTAATGGGTTCAGGTGCTTGTGTGCTTGTGCTTTCCAAATGGGGAACAGATTAATGGGTATAGGCCTATAGAAAGGAAAAACAAATCGGCTGTGTGTGTGTGTGTGTGTGTGTGTGTGTGTGTGTGTGTGTGTGTGTGTGTGTGTGTGTGTGTGTGTGTGTGTGTGTGTGTATGTGCGCACGTGTTAGCATATTTCACTCAATCTGCCCAGCACAGCAAATAAGAGCCTTGTGGTTTGTTTGCCAATGCCTAATATGGAGAAGAGTGCAAAAGGCACAGGATCATCCCCACCGTGTGTGTTCTTCTGTGATGGATATAGTTTCCAAGAGCCCCCACCCCCCCCCCCCCCCACACACACACACATACACACACACACTCTCCACTACTTTGCAGGTGTCTTTTTAATGCAGAATATTAGAGGAACAGATATACTAAGACCTCATGTGGAAAGGTGATATGGAGCAAATGGGAACGTTCCTTGCGAGAACATGCTAAAAAGTCCCCCGGGGCTCTATACTATAGGCCCCCTCCTGTTTTGTCATTTTTTTTCCTTTTCACTCAATGTTCTGCACAGAATAAGGGTTCAAGTGGGTAAAGTGTTTCTGGGGTGAGTGTGTCTCCACTCTCCACACCAATGAAAATGATCCAGCAGAGAACCTCATAAGAGAGTGCCGGGCCAAGCGAGTCAAAACCCTAGGTAACCACTCCGCCAGCGTAAAGTAGCTAACAACCACTTCTCCTCCTTCTATCTGCTCCATTCCTCTCTTCCTCCCTCCTCTCTCCTGCCTTCCTCCCTCCTTCCTCCCCTCCTGTTATTCCGACTGTTAAACAGAAGCAAGATGTTCTCACCCAAGTAAGCCACAGCCCAGTGGGCTCTGCATGCTGTGTGGTGTCTGTGTCGGCAGACTGCATGCACATTCTGTCCAGTATATACGACATGACATGACATATAACATGACATATCCCACCAGATACCAGATGATCTCTCGCCGTCTTGCCAGACGGCCGAGGGCAAAGTGTCCATGAGGTCCCATTGGGTCACGTCCACTGCTGTTATGTTCCCCCTCCATGTGTCTGTGTGAGGGGCAGTTATCTGGGCGGGAGATAGGGGATTGCTGGGTTTAACAGGTTAGGTAGTTCCATAACCCTGGAATGTTGGGTCATCTACTGTATTCTTTGTCTTAAGCCTTTGTTATTCCATCAGGCCTCTGGCACCAAGTCGTCGTTGTTGTTTCTTCAGGTCTTTGTCTCCATTTTGATTGGACAGACTGCCTGTGCCTGTATGCTTTTGAACTTTTTACTGACATTTAACACTGTTAAATGTCCATAAATTGGAAGTAGGCTTTCGGTCTAATGACCTTCAGCTTAAACCATTTGTTGTCTATGCCAGTGCTTCTCAAAGGGAGGCATGTGTATTGAGTACCCACCCCTAGGGATACGCAGATGTACTATAGGAAGAGAAGGTGGAAAATGAAATTATTTTACCGCTATGTTTAATGATAAAACATTGCCAAACTTTGTGTGAACCTGCTGATCTGCTGAAATATTAAACCAAATGAAATCAAAAAGGTACCTAGCGCAACTGTTGTTAAAATGGAAAGCAATACTTACTTGCACATTATTTTAACATACTGACATCAAACCTGGACTTAATGAGATGTTATGCCACAGTTTAAAGTCACTAATTGCACTAATTGCAACTCTTTCACATGTTTTATTCTTCAAAAGGTGCGTTATCATTCATAGCGACATATGCTAGCTATGGTTTACTGAGCAAAATGTTGTAGGGAATATTGAAGACAAACGGTTTTGAGAACCACTGGTCTACGCTATGCCCATGTCATCTGAAATTTACATTTGACGGAGGCCAACACCGCAAGTATCAACCAGGGCCATTTTAGAAACTGACAATCCTCATCATGTAGTCGGTCTTCTAACAAAATGTATTATCCATACATTGTCGTATGAAAGCTTAATTTGTGGGCGTATACTGTGGTTGCATGCTGTAGTTCTGTCGACAACTCGTTCACTGCGTTATCCTGTCCTTCGCAGCCCATTGACTATGAGGGCTTCCACCTCTTCATGGCCACCTACCTGGAGAACGACATCCCGGAGGAGCTGTGTCAGCACCTCTTCACCTCCTTCAAGAGCAAGACGGGAGGAGGCTGCTCGCCTGATGTGTCCCGTGCGGGAGCAGGCATGCTGGGTAGGCACGCTGACGTTGTGTGTGCTTCCTTTCCGACTGAGCCAGTTGTCATGCAGATTGAGGCTCAATCTCTTTTTGTTTTTAAGATGAGTTTTTGGGGCTTTTTGTGCCTTTATTGATAGTTACAGTGAAGATGGACAGGAAAGAGGGAGAGAGAAAAGGGGAGAGACATGCAGCAAAAGGTCGTCATGAACGGGACTCGAACACGCGATGCGCTGTCAGGCCAGAGTCTATCTATATGTTCCATGCACCTGGAACGCTAGGCCAGCAGGTGCCTGCAATTGCGGCTCAATCTCGATCAAGATTTGCATCTTCGGCCCGGACGGCTGGCGTAGCTGTCTGGGCACCTTGGCTGGTGATCCAGTCTGGCAGTGTGCTGCGGGGGATGGACTCCCGATCCTGACGTCCTTTACTGCGTGTCTCACCCCCCATCTCTCTCCCCATTTCCTGTCAGCCTACTTTCATCTATCCCTCTATCAAAAAAAAAGAAGATTTGCCAATTGCATCTTCACTTTAACACACACACACACACACACACACACACACACACACACACACACACACACACACATTTTAATTATTTTATTTGGTCCACACTTTAAAAGGAAAATGCATACAAGGACACAAACATTATGGGTGCAGTTATGTTACAATCACAAGCCTATGACACATCATGATACAGCAAGAATGTCACTCAGCAGCGTCTCTCACACACACACACACACACACACACGCGCACACACACACACACACACACACACACACACACACACACACACACACACACACACACATTGGATGAGTGGTAGAAATGTGGTCTCCCGGGTTTGAATCCCACAGCTGAAAATCACAGCTTTAAATTATCACTGACAATTTCATACAGTCTAGACAGACAGACAGACAGACAGACACAGACACTTGACTTGGGTTCACTACTGCTGCTGTGCTTTGTGCAAATTTTAAACTGTGTCCACCACCTCCTTGCCCGCCATATGGGTTTACATGTGTGTCCTGGTCCCTGGCATTCTGCTCCGTATCCTGCCTGCCGAGCCCTGGAGAAGCGGACGAGCTGGGGAACAGATGGAGTGATGAAAGGACACTGCAATTAGGATTCTATTTGTATTTCATCATGCTGGCCTGGGCCTTCCGTTTTACACAGAGAGAGAGAGAGAAGGGCTGTTGTGTGGGCTGAACAAGACACAAATAAAACCACAAACATGTTTTGCCAGTGTCGAAGATCTTGTGAGGTCGAAACATGATGTTCCCTCTTTTTAAACTTTTGAGTGCCCAGAATAGATCTCCCATTTTTGTGATGTCTTATCCCGTCTGATCCAGGAGCACCTTATTACTTTTTAACTTTACTGACTTCTGCGTGACCGTCTCCGTTGAGCGCCTGGTTGTCTCTTTCTCTCTGAGAAATTGGATATTGTTGTCAGGTATGATACCTTCTATAGTACCGTAGTTCTACCTGAAGCTCATAACGCAATATCTTCTCTGGCCAAGTGGGGACGTCGTCTTGTTGGCAGAGTGGGTATAAATGTGGTCTCTCATGTCAGAGACCCATGCTTGAATCCCATAGGGCACGAAAGTGTTGGGGTTGCACCTTTAAACATCATCACAGTAGCCTGATTATCAGACTGTAGCTTTCTTGAAGCTTCAGTCTGACATTGTCTCCTGTCTGAGCGATTTCAAGGGGGAGGGGATTAGAATTTCCCTCAACCAATAGCCATTGTTGTTGTTTTTCCCCTCCTTCCTCATGTGTGTTGCGCTGTGTGATGACGCTGAAAACGTACATACAAATATACATAGACATAATAGAAGACTAATAGAAGTATGCAAACAAATAATAATAATAATAATAATATGTATATAAAAAAACAAAAACAAAACAAAAAAACAATAATAATAAAAAAATAAATAAAGACAATAATAACAATAATAATAATAGAAATAAATTACAGTAGGGTCAGTGTAATACGTTAAGGATTGTTGATGTCAGCCGCGTTCATCCTCTCAATGTGTGTCAAAAAAGGTTGCCAAATGGTGTAAAACTTTAAAGCACCGGCGTACCCTCTTGTGGAGTAGCGAATCTTCTCCAATGTCAGATGATGTAAAACATCATTAACCCAAGATTTAAAGGTTGGTGGTATTTTCTCCTTCCATTTAAATAGTATTTGCCGCCTAGCCAAAAGAGATGCAAAGGCTATCATATTCTTGTTTTGCCGGCTAAGATGTAGATCTTGGGAAATAACTCCAAACACTGCAACAGTGGCAGAGGGTTCTATGGGCACTTCTAATACATCTGAAAATGTTTTAAATATTGATTGCCAAAATGTATGTAACTTTGTCGAATCACGATTCTACAGTATGTCTCACACACAACTGACACCTCAAAGTGACTTTGTTTATGGTTATTCGATGTGTGGCTTTTCACAGGAGTAAGGATTCTCAAGCCTTTTCATTTCAAGAACTCCAAATTCAATATGAATTATGCCACAGACCCCCATTTATAAAATGTTTATTTCTGGGACCCAATCTAAAAACATTTTTATTGTTCTATGATTTAGTCCATCATGGTCCGTCATTTAGGGTAGGGTTAGGGTTTGGATTTGGGTCATATATTGAAATAATAGTGAAACTCGGATCAAAATAGCCATTCTTGTATGTTTTCTGTTGTATTTACCTGGGCTGTCCTCCAGCTAAAGAAAGCTTTAAGTGGAAAAACAAATATGTAAAATTGCCTTCGGCCTTTTCAGGTCGGTGCGGTTGAGAACTGAACACTCTAATGTGGATTCTGAAATGATAAACTGCCAGAATGAAAGGGTTTTACAAGAGATGTGCATGGAGCTGTCGACCCTGCTGGGTCTGTAATATAGAGACAGGAATCTGAGGGCAGAGAACACAACATGTTCCTTCTACCTTGTCTGTTTGTGGAATCGCACTCTTGGAGACTCTCAACATAATAGTCTACATTGCCACCTGGTGGTTACTGGATTCATCACTTTAGAATAGTGGTCTTTCTTTACCACCCAGTGACACTTTCACTGTTACAATTAGATTAGACCCCATCACACATGATTTACATCCTCCTGCAATGATTATACCCTCCTAAACATACTATTCTGTGTAGGGCCGAATATAGTCTAAACATCCAAAGCAGTGGCGCAGACACACACAGCCTTTGTATCTTATTCCACCAGAATTCAGACTAGCCTCTCCTAAGCACAAGAGAGATGGCCCCGACAAAGACTGTGATCATCGTAGGGCCATGATTCCATTGTGAGCAGCAAGGGCATGCGGATTTATGTGTTTCTTTCCCCTCTCAGGACCCAACACAATATCTGTCTCTTTAATGCCCTGACTACTCAGAGAGGCCTCTATTGTGCCTGTGGGAGATAGTTTGGAGGTTAGAGCATTCGTTCTCCTGCTCATAAAAGCGTTCAGAGGATTCCGAATATTGCGTCATTTTATTTGACTGTCTGAAAGTGACAATTCATCCAACTCATAGGCTAACCTTGGGAACAGTCCGTAATTTAGAGCCACTGGAGTATAGTGACTGCTGCAAGGCCTGTTCCCTTGTTGTCACTTTGAGTTTGTGTGTATATAATTGGCTAAACCTTCCCTCACCGACTCTCCCTGACTCTGTGATATGTCGTTACATGCCTACATACCTATTCTGGGCATGTCATAATAAGCAAACATAACGCATTGGGCTTGTAGATCAGCTATTTTCATGAAAGTTTTTGTTAGAGGGAGGAAAGGCGAGGAGGTCATCATGGCTTGTGGTAGACATCTTTGTCAAAGTTCCATTTTTGTCAAAATTCCAATTCCATCTTTGTCAAAATTCAAGTTTTTGCCATGGACATATACAAAATGAGTGTATCAGATACACAAAGAGACAGCCCTAAATGGCCATAGCAGGTCTGTAACTCTTGAGAGTGTACAAATGGAACCAAATAGTACTACGAGACCATTTGGTTCCATTTGTACACTCAGAGTTATGGGGATCCTTTGCAAATAAAACATTTGAGAACCACTAGTTCAGTGTCATACATATTCTGAAGAAAACCCTGGAGACTTGACATTCAGTAATGGTATGTTATGGATCAACATAAGAACATTTGAATAGTGTGTAAAAACAAAATGTCAAACACCCCCCACCCCATCTATTCTACACAATAAAATCCAGGGAGTTAACTTAAATTAACACTGTATTTTTCCAGTGTATCCTGTAAAATTCCAGTCATTCAACAAACTGCATTCCTCCCCTCTCATGTTGTCTCTGTATGACTCCCAACAGGGATGAATGGGAAAAGCAGCATCCCTTCAGCTAGGGGCCGATTCACTCCAGAGCACTCCGGAGGTACAACCATGCCAGGCTCAGGGGCCACCACCTCGCCCTGTTCATCCCGCTCGTCCTCGCAGCGTTCAGGGACAGGGGGCCACACGCCCGGGGCTCCCCACAGATCCCCCTGCGCCCAGCTTAACGCCTCAGAGAGCTGCAGCAATGCCCTGACCCCCAACTCTGGCCCTGCCAGGTCCCCCATCTCTCCCCATCTCTCACCAGGTGAGGCTAGTTTAACGTAACTTCATTTAATTACAGTCCGGTATTATCCTTATTATCTTGGATATTGTATTGCTGCTGTTTTGCACAGTCTTGCAAAACATACCAGTGATACCACACCCACATTTGGCTGATTGTACCTGTATGAGAGAGTGACAAATCAACGATCAAAAATAATGATAATGATAACACATGAGCGCCGCCATTTTGAGCACTTGTTTGAGCATGACAGCTGGAGGAGTGAAGCGTGACGTCTCTGTTGTTATTATGAGCAGACCTGATTGAATGGGAATCATGAGTGCAACAAACTGAAACTCGTGTGAGCAGCCAGTGAGCAGCAGGCATTTTCATGAAATAAAGTATCTTTGTTGTAGGACGGTTGTTGTTATAGTATATGACAATGAGAGACTTTAATTGAGCTCTGCATAAATGCACCATGCACTTTATTGAGCTGACTGAGTGCACCACAAAGTATTTAATTTACTAAAAGAAAATTGGTGCTATTAAATTTTCTTTATATACTATTACTATTACTGTTTGCATACTTTGCATTGTTGTGTTCGTGTTGTGTTTATTTCTTTCAGATACATTGTCTACATGAATTTAACCATATTCTAACCATATAAGATTAAATGGGGGTTAAATGCTGCAATTTGTAAAAATGACTAAATATGACTCCTAACGTTGTTGAAGTGGGACTCATAAAATGTCCCCGAGACCCATCTAAAAGTGGTTGAGATTGGTATTCAGGCTATACCGATTCCGTAGCTGGTCTCATGGTCGCAGCCTACGTATTTCAGTGAAAGATACATAACGCCAGTGTACTTTATACCTCATACTTTAAATGCTTAATATGAGGTATAAAATACAGCAGCCTTGTGTTCATAAAACAGAAAGATTTGGTATTGGGTAAGACTGGCGATATGTATCTTTCCCTGCTTCGTCTCAACCATTACTCAATGGCTCTGGTCTCAGCCACCGCGGTGGATATTAGACATTCCGTTTTATTTAATTTTTTATGTTGCCACTACTGTTGGAGCAGCCATAAACTACACAGGTTCATCTCGATGTTCTGGGCATCTTTGTAATGTTAGTGTTAGTAAAAAAGCAGGTAAAGGAGTAAAGTTTGAGGCAAACTAACATCAGTCACTCTGCCGTTCACTGTAGTGGAAGAGGTGCGCCTGGTGAGGGTTTTATCCCCGCAGCTACGTCGTGTCCGCCTACAGGAAATACGTAGGCTGCGACCATGAAACCGCTACGGAATCGGTCTATAGGTGCCCAGCCTCCCCCTGGCCAGCTGGGGCGCCTGATGGAGGGGAAAGGAACTGGTTGGAATAACGTGTTCCTTCCACGCGCTACGTCCAACCAGGGAAACTCCCCCCTGTCAGGTGTAAAGGAGGAACTTGGACACTCAGGCATGAAGGAAGCGTGAGTTCAAGTCCGTTGCTCTCCCGGCCTTGTCCCCCATATTTGGGGACTAGGTTGGTGGAGGGTGTGTAGAGCCCAGGATCACATTAGATGATTGACACAGGGGTGAAAAATGGGTTACAAAATCGTGGGATAAAAAAAATATATATTAAAAAAAAAAGGCTATAGGTGCCCAGTCGGCTATGCCAAGCCGCCCGGGCCACTATTACTGTACTTACTAAAACATATTCGTTTGGAACATGACTCATGCCCTCATGGTGCTTTAATCCTTTTACACTCACATGACATCCTGTGAGGATGACATCACGCTGTTTTGATCAGCGCGTGATATCATGCCCTTGCTGTGTATACTGCTGCATGCTGAGTCTTTATGTTGCTGCTGTGCCTTCAAAGGTTATCAAACGTCTCTCTTGAATGTCCCAGTCCCATCTGCTCCCCAAATGAGTCATTTTCAATTCCCAGTATGCAGAGGAGTTTCACTGGGACAGCATAACGAGCAGCTGTCGGTCGATCTTTTACACCCGACCTACACATATTTAGTGCCCATGTGTATTCTATAGGGCACACTGCTGTCTTACATACAGAGCCTTTGCACTATGCGCTAAGACCCTATAGCGCATTTAAATAACACATTGACACTATCAAAACCGATCCACAGAGCGCGAAGCCGCCCGTCATGCTTTAATAAGTGGTAAGAACAACCTAACTGAAAACCCTGTCTATCTGTTGGTCTGCTGGTCTGTCTGCCCGCCTGAAGAGAGGAACCGGTCGGAGAAGCACACATCGACGCGGCGGAGCCCGTCGCCCCAGAGGGGCACCCCCCTGCCGTCGCCCCAAGTCGTCTTCCTGAAGGACATTGTCTGCTATCTGTCCCTGCTGGAGAGGGGCACGCCGGAGGACAAGCTGGAGTGTGAGTCACGGCGTCTGGGATAAGGGATGCGAGTAGTACAGCGGGGATGTGCGGTCGAAGCAGGTGTCGTATGCAATTAGAATATCTGTTTGTCTGGGCAAAAGGAGGGAAAGCAGGTACAGTATTAACCACTTACACACGGTAGAAGACGTATCTGACCTCCCAGCAGCACCGCGTGCTTTCAACTTAGCTTGACACCATGAGCAATGAGACTTCCTTTCCCTGAACTGTCTCCTGGTCTCCTGGGGCCCATTGCTGCCTGTTGGACATCCTCATTAGTATGCCACTGAGCAGAGATCAGTGACGGTGCCTGAGGACCTGGTGGACCAAATTGTGTCCTGTAGCTTTTGAGGCTATATCTGCACACGTACATGCACATAGAACATAGAACATAGACACTAATCTTTTCCCCTGTCACCGATGCCGTATAGTATGCATGCTCCACTACTTGACCCTGCGGGGCTCTCTGGAGAGGCTTCAGGAAGGGGAAGGTTTACATGGACTCATTGCCCGCTGAGTCATCATGGTTCTCTGTTCTCTCATTCCCCTCTAGTCATGTTCCGGTTGTACGACACAGATGGCAACGGGGTGCTGGACAGCTCGGTGAGACAACCGTTTATGTCTCTCACTCCATGTGTCTCTCTCTGTACTCCAATTTTCTTTCTTTCTTTCTTTGTGACTCTTTGTCACTGTGTCTACTTTGTGTGAGACTACTCCCTGTCTCTAGCTGTCTCTTTCTACTCTCAATGTCTCTGTCTTCTGTGAGCATAGCCACTCCAGGAATAGCAACTTGAACACAACACTCCAGTGTTTACATGAAGTCATTGTTGATAGTCAATGCTCTGTTCACTCTCATAACAGCAATGTGCTGGACAGCTTTCCCAAACAGAGAGCGTCATTCCTCCAGAGTCCAGTAGACTCTCTACATACTCCAAATGGTGATATTTTACACCATAGACTTAACACAGGCACAGGTGTTTACTATACTTACTTACTGTAGTTAATATACTGTATACGTTTTTCTTGCAATGAATACACCCTTTCTCTTTTATCTGTACATTTATCTGTTTTATTGCTGCACATTTCATCTCCTGTGTCACAGTGCACTTCACATTGTCAGTAAGAGTTTCCATCTACGTAACATGTGAGGAGAGGGTGACCAGTTGTACAACAAAAAAAGCACGTGGTCTTAACCACTTAAACTCTTTTATTCCTTTTCTGCCGAAAATAGCAGATCTTCAAGCTCACAAGTTCTAGATTAAGAATTTAAAAGTCTGCACGTTTCGGGCCCGACACGTTACCACTTCTATAAGTAAATATACTGTATGTCTGGGAGCATAAATTGGTGTGCAGACTTTTTTATTCTTTGTCTATGACTGTTTGTTCCTGCACCCAGCCTACTTACAGTAGGTTTTTTGGATGTGTGTGTCTTTTGGCTGTTTCTCAGCCTCCTTTGCCACAACTTCTAGATTGACGTCGTAGATTGATGTTTCGTGACAGGATTCTGTGTACAGAGAAAAAGTACAGAGCCAACTCCGGTCAAGTTTCATAGGTATATAAGATGGTTTACGTGGGTTTTAACCCATTCTGACCGGGCACCCATTTTGGTGTCAGCATCATGTTATGCTTTATCTATTTAAAAATAGCAGATCTACAAGCTCATATCGCGCCACCGAGTGGCGCGATACGAGCTTGTAGGTCTGCTATTTTTGAAAAATCGAAGAGCGACTGACATTTTTAGAATCTGATCTCAGGTCAGAATGGGTTCATCAGACCAGTGTGTGTCCGGCGGAAACCTCGTATGAATCTGATCTCAGGTCAGAATGGCTTAACACTTTGTTTCTTTGTTTCTGATTTAGGAGCTGGATCGTATTATCAATCAGATGGTTCATGTGGCGGAGTACCTGGAGTGGGACTCGACAGAGCTACGGCCGGTGAGCAGAACCACTCCGGCGATCAACTGGAGATGAGCTAGCCTGAAAACAAAACAAAAAAAAACCACTCATCTCCCTTCCAAACTTTTTATGGTGGTAAAGGTCCACAAAGTCAACTTTATTTATAGTAAAATCCTGTGACCCTTCAGCAGTATAGTTCTCAAACATTTTCTGTTTCCAAATGCTTAAAAAATATGGTAGATCTAGAAAACGAGGGTAGGTACCCTCACAAAAAACATGCAGTAATCCTGGTCACTAAACTGCCTCCTCCTGGCCAGCCGGGGCGCCTGATGGAGGGGAAAGGAACTGGTTCCTTCCACGCGCTACGTCCAACCAGGGAAACTCCCCCCTGTCAGGTGTAAAGGAGCAACTTGGACACTCAGGCATGAAGGAAGCATGAGTTCAAGTCCGTTGCTCTCCCCTTGTCCCCCATATATGGGGACTAGGTTGGTGGAGGGTGTGTAGAGCCCAGGACCACATTAGATGATTGACACAGGGGTGAAAAATGGGTTACAAAATCGTGGGATAAAAAATATATATTAAAGAATATATATATATATACTGTATGGTAGATCTAGAAAACGCACAACTCCTCCCATCCTGGCAAGTCAATATGCTTCCCAATTATTATACAAAACGTTATATACAATTTCATGCCTACTTTTGCCACCATGAAACGTATCCAGACCTGTGGAAGTTGTGGACGGCAGTGGCTGTTTCGGCGCTGTAGTGCCGAAATGATTTCTTGTTACCTCCGCCATTGGTGTATGAATGTGTGTGTGTGAATGGGTGAATGCTTTGGATAAAATATATTGATTCATTTAATTTCACTGGGATTAGATTTTTTATACCATCATTTGTCTCCCTCCCCCTTGTAGATTCTAAAAGAGATGATGGAGGAGATTGACTACGACCGAGACGGTACAGTCACGTTGGAGGAGTGGATCAGAGGAGGCCTCACCACCATCCCTTTACTGGTGTTGCTGGGCATGGAGACGGTATGTGTGTATGCATGTGTGCATGCATCCATGGGTACGTTTATGCAAGCATGTTGCAATGGAGGTAACTGGGGGCAAGTGTTTTGGGCTACTGTAAGTCTCAAGTATCGTGAAAAAAAGATTGCGGATGAAGTTTTGTGAAAAGTTTGGTGTGAATAAATAACGCTTTTAGTTTAAGTCCATTGGGCTCTGCTTTTATTTGCATATACGCATTACAATTAAGGACAGAACCTTAACGATTATCTCTAGCCCCTCGGCCCACCCAGAAGCTGTTACAGCACCAGGAATCATACTAAAACAGACCTCTGACTACCAGGTGGTCGACGTAAATCAACCTGCCAACACTGTACAAATCCCGCATTTTGAACAATTTTTATACCCTCAGAGTCTTAAAGCTGCTATAAGCAATAATATGTCAAAAGAATTTATGACCTTTTCTTCTTTTTTTTTTGTATTCAGACAGCCAGCAATGGGTAGAACGCTCCCAAACTAAAATGAGTCTCTGCAGGGGCTGCAATATGCATTCAAAGATGTTCCTAGAAGCTTTGTCATTGGTCGGGAAAAGAAAACCCCGGTCGCTATGACTAACCAATCAGGAAGCAGACAGGCAAATCGACCAATGACAAAGCTTCTAGGAAAATCTTTGAATGCAGATTGCGGCCCCTATTGCGGCTCACAGAGACTACTTTTTTGGGAGCGTTCTACCCATAAATGTTGACATTATTGCTTATAGCAGCTTTAATGAACACTCGGGATTTTGCTGTGAACCTGCCACCCTCACACAGAGACCCCTTTTCCACCGGTTGGTTCCCAATGGGAACCGGTTCAGTTCTTTTTGGTTCTTAGTCCATGAGCCAGAGTTCCAAAATTGAAACATTAATTGTGAATTGAGTGGGCAAAACCATACCTATATTAGATTGTTATCACCATTAAACTTCCCCAATTGAGTACTTACACGAAGACAATGATTTATTGTATTACAAATTTTACATTTTTAAATATGCAAATGAGGCATTATGTAGGAAAATATGCAAAAATATGAAAAAGCTACTACTGTGGAAGGGTTATCATGTATTCATTTACTTGTATTGATCCTATAAACAATTTAATATAGGGTATAGTTTGCCCACCAATTTTGGAGCTCTGGCTCAGTTCCAAAAAGAACTGAACCGGTTCCTATCGGGAACCAACCGGTGGAAAAGGGGTCAGAGAGGGCTGAGAGGATCCACTGCTCTTGATTCTGTTCTCATCCTGTAGAATGTCCAGGAGGATGGCCAGCACGTGTGGAGACTGAAGCACTTCAACAAGCCAGCGTACTGCAACTATTGCCATACCATGCTTCTGGGGGTCCGGAAGCAGGGTCTCTGCTGCTCCAGTGAGTGCTTGTGTACACCCCTGGATTTAACTCTGAGAGTGCAAACGTTAGTGAGGAAAAAAAGAGGGTTGCACTTAAAAAAGATCAATTGTTTTAATTACCCACATTTAATGCCATTCCAAACCACATAACGTTTTAGGCCATCTGGTCTTCAACAGTGTGTGTATGAATGTAAAGTTACAATAATATAGGGTCCATTTGGAAAGGAAGTAATTACTGGTTCTCAGGAGAGAGGAAATTACTTTTCTGCACTCACCCAGCCGATTGCTGCTCAGATGGCTCAGAATGAGCACAAGGGGGAGTGTCCCTTGCTCAGGAACACATCAACTGAGCGAGCCACGTACGGTGCCGAATCGGCAGCGTTCCAATTCCTAAACGGCCTCCCTATAGTCCCTACCCACTCAGCTTACGGCTCCATTTTGTTCCATTTGTACACTCTTTGAGTTAAATGAACACTGAGCATTTTACGGCATGTTTTGTCTTTTATGACGGTCATGCCTGTGTGTGTGTCTGTCTGGCTGTCTGCCTCCCTTTCCATCCATTTCTGTGTGTCCACCTGCCTGTCTGCCTGCATGCCTGTATGTTTTTCCCTGTCCGTCTCTTTATCTCCCCCTTCATCTGTTTTCTCCTCCTCCATCTCTGCCAACGCCTCTTTATCTTGTCACATCTATTATTGTCTGTGTTCTCTCTATCTTCCCCTATTTGCGACCTTTTTTGCTTGTCCAAGTCCTCTAGTCTAAGGTCTGAGTGGCCCTGAATCAATCCAGTTTTTCACTGAACAGGCAGCACACTCGCCATTAGTAAAACATTAGCTATGTCATTATGTGTAATTGTGTTATTGATCGACGTTCTGCCACAGAGCACTTCTCAGGGCTAATGTCACTGTATAGCCACAACCCATTATGTCAGGTTTATTTTCCACTTACGCACAGACTGATGGTCTGAGGCAAATTATACTGTACTTGTAGATGTGCTAATCTAATTCCTTTCTCAACCGACACTTGTTCTCAACGTGGACAAGTGCCCTGGAACCCCAGGGGCTAAAGGCCAGGACAAAGTACGTTTTAGTTGCGTTGGGGGTGAGAGAAGCACTCAATGTTATTGCATGTGTATGTATACATAGTGCCCTACATTGCTTATGTCGGTCTTGTGAACTATTATGTGCAATACACAAATTCATCCACTAGATGGCAGTATGATATAGTACTTTATTGTCAGTTCACACTGAAATTTGTCTTGCGACCTGGCAGCCAAGTATGCAGAACACATATACACACAATTGCCATAACACAAAGAACAAGACAATTTACATACATAAAGACATGAAGACAAGTGCAATATCCACTGCTTACATGGCTACTACAACTCCTGATTAAGCCTCAAGGTCGACTGGTGGACAAAGGACCTCTTTAGTCTGACCTTATTGTATGCAGTGGTACACCATATCTCCTTCCTGAAGGTAGCAAACTATATTCTCCATACAACACATGCTTAGTATTAGAGGTGATATTCCTTGCTAACCTAAGTTAGGATGCTGTTATCATACGTGGATGTATAAAGTAGTGATGTAGTGTAAACATTATACTCAGTTGTAAAACGTTATATATTTAACAAAAGCCAACGTGGGATCCCCCTCCTGCTTTGGCGCTTTCTGCATCGATTACGGGCAACTCTGTAAAGCACTTAAATGGTCGACCATTTGGAACCAAATGGGCCCTTTTGGATCTAGACACTCTCTTACATTATTACTGAGGATTTTAAAGTGTAGATTGGGGTCCCCGGAGATAAATATTGTATCAAATGGGGGTCTGTGGCCTAATGATGATCAAAATGGGGGTCCTTGAATGATGAATGGACTGCATTTATTATAGCGCCATTGTAGTTTTTACGACCCTTCAAAGCACTTTACAATGTACTTCACATTCACCCATGCACAGCACACACACACACACACACACACACACACACAATGGCTGGTTAAATGGCTATGGTAAGGAGACACGCAGCCACGAACCATACAATTCCAAGGCTCTACCCCGTGAAGTGAACCAATGCTCCTGTGATCCACTGTCTCACTGTCTTAACGGTTCACCATATCTTGCTGTTTTTCTTGCAGTATGCAAGTACACAGTCCATGAGCGCTGTGTGTCCAAAGACATTGCTGCCTGCATCAGCACATACGCCAAGTCCCGCAGACATACCAACGTGAGTGGAAACAACCACACGAGCATGCAATTCAATCCTATCAACAGGATGTGTCAGAAGTAGGCAAACGTGAAATCATGCAAAACATGTTAATAGTGCTTTTTTTTTTACGTTGTTTTTCTGTTTTTGTTTGTTATATCAAATCAAATCAAATCAAACTTTATTTATAAAGCACATTTAAAAACGACTGTCATCGACCAAAGTGCTGTACAAGTCAAGAAAAGAGAAAAAACATACAGCAACAGCAATACAATAAAATAAAAACAATACATCAGTGTCAAGTGGGTATACATATGAATATAATAGGCACTAAGGTAAGAGGAGCTCAAAATAAAAGGTTGGAGTTTAAACTGGGTTTAATCTATAAGGGGATATCCTTTCTCAATAAAGGTTCATATAAAAATTATTAGGTTAAATGTTGAAGAATCCACTCAGTATCATACTAGTAGTATAATAATATTTAATACTTTTTCAAACAATATTTGATCTTATTCAGTTACTTGGGATTTCAGTGCATGACATACTGTAATGTGAAAATATCTACACTTTGATAATCTGTATAAAACTGAAAAATCACCCTTTCATCTAGACTCAGAGTATTTCAGCAGGTAATTAAGTGACTGGCAAAGCTTTCGCCCTGATCTAGATTGAACCTATAAAACACCTCAGTAATGTCTTGGACTGCGTACTTAAGTACCAAAGACTTCTTGGGTGCAGGTAATGAGACAGTCTGTAACATTGACCACTCTGTCAGGCTAATAATCTATCTCATTGGCTTCTGGCCCAGTTTAACTGCTCAGCAAGGCTCATGGGAGTACAGTACAGTACAGTACAGTACAGTACAGTACAGTACAGTACAGTACAGTACAGTACAGTACAGTACAGTACAGTACAGTACAGTACAGTACAGTACAGTACAGTACAGTACAGTACAGTACAGTACAGTACAGTACAGTACTAGCCTCGTGCAGCCAGCCTTCATCTGCCTTTGCATTGCATATTGCCCCAGGCAGATTAAGTCTGGCCCCTCTCAATTGTGGGAGGACTTTACGGCCGAAATGGTGATGAGCCATCCAGATTCGTCTGGAACCAGGCTATAACCAATCAGGCCCCAGTATGCAAATATGGGGCGGGACATTACGAGACTAATATAAGTACAGCAGCACCACTCACTTCAGACGGGTCTGAATTCTTTTAGTTTTCGTGACATTAATTTGATTAGATTTTATTTGTTTTTCTTTTAGGTTCTATGACCTCAGTTACACTCACCCACACATCCTGAACTGCAGTGGATTCTCTGTGGTCTGGGGTTTTCTCTGTGTGTTCTGAAGCCTTTTGAGCTTCAGTGAAAACGGGCAAAATCCCTCAACAGTGACATCTGCTGGCAAATTCCTATGTCATATATGGGATTCGTGGACTCACAGTCCACTGAGCCAGACAAGCCCAGAACACAGAAACGCTACTGAATGTTAAAAGTTCAGGTTGTGTGGGTGCAATTGAGCTCAGAAAACCTAAAAAGAATAAGAAGAATTACAGATTCAATTACAGATTCAATCTCACACTGTATTGTTATTCGATGCGTGGTGAACTTGCAGATTGACCTCAATTTGATCAGGCCTATCATCAATAATTGGCCTATGAGCTCACATGTTTGTTTGTTTCCTTTGTTTGTTTGTTTCTTTCTCTCTTTCCACCTGTCACTCACTTTCTTCCTTTGCTCTCTTCAGGCTATGCAGCATGTATGGATGGAGGGTAACTCTCCCACCAAGTGTGACCGCTGTCACAGGAGCATCAAGTGTTACCAGGGTCTGACAGGCCTGCACTGTGTGTGGTGTCAGATTACTGTGAGTATCAAAACACATATACTGTATGTATGCACAAAAATAGTGTATAAGTCCATTGGGAACACCTAGATTCTCCAAGCCTTGAGGCAAAGACATGTCGCATGTATTTCATGACATACAGTCAGAGAGGTTATGAAAGAAATGCACGCATTAAAATAATGCATATACTCAGTATGTCTTTCTATTGAGTGTTTTGATACAAGATAAGTTGTGGATATAGATAAACATGTATGATATAGCCGAGAGATAATTAGTGCTCAACATGCTAACCCTGGTCTCTACTGGACTGCTGGATGAAGAATAACATCTCTTTTTTCCCCACAGTTTAGTTTATTCAGGATTTCAGGGCATACATTAAATAATGACGTACTTGCATTTTATATGAAGCACCTATATAGGACATAAGCCAATAATGTGTCGACATATTCATTCTAGGGATGAAGAATATCATCTCTGACAGTGATATTCAACCAAAGCCCAGACAAACCTTGTTTACCAATAATACACCCCTTTTAAAGTACATTGGAATGAACACAGATTTGCCCTCCCTCCCTCCCATAGTCACGTAATAGTGTTCTTGCTATGCAGCAGTCAGGTTATGTCATTAGTTCTGATACAGTGCCAGCAGGGAGAAAGAACGAGTGAAATAGAGCAAGGCTGCATACACAGACCTGCATACGCACACACTCATGCACGCATGCATGCACAGTTGCACACGCACACACACACACACACACAATACAACGCTGTTGTATTTTAAGTCCACTAGATGGCACCATTGTCATGTAGAATATATTTTGTATGGCATCAGCACTTTTGTGTAAAATCCACATTGAGTGTTGAGTGTAATTTACAAAACACTAATATAAGTGCACTCCTCTCTATCATCCCGGTCAGCTTCATAACAAGTGTGCATCCAACGTGAAGCCAGAGTGTGACGGAGGTGCTCTGAGGGACCATACTTTGCTGCCCTCGTATATCTGCCCCGTGGTCCTGGTGAGAACAGTCCTCTCTGTATATCTGTATATCTGCCCCGTGGTCCGTATATCTGCCCCGTGGTCCATATATCTGCCCCGTGGTCCGTATATCTGCCCTGTGGTCCGTATATCTTCCCCGTGGTCCGTATATCTGCCCCGTGGTCCTGGTGAGAACAGTCCTCTCTGTATATCTGTATATCTGCCCCGTGGTCCGTATATCTGCCCCGTGGTCCTGGTGAGAACAGTCCTCTCTGCCCGCAGCACTGAACATGTAGCCTCTATTCTTAGTCAAAAAGACCTGAGTTACAATTGTACTACACTTTTCCCCCCCGCCTACACACCAAATTTGTTCTGCCAATTACAGATCTACAGATCTAGCAAGCTCAGCTTGTAGATCTTCTATTGTTGTTCGCCCCCAGAATAGATATGCTGTGGTTCAAGTGGTTAATGTCGCTGTCGTTCTCTGTAAAAAAAAAAATTAAACACAATTAACCAAATGGACCTGCAAGGGTTACAGGCACTTTTAACATTTTATTTAAAAGGTATCCCTGGCTACCGCAACGCATTTCGACTCACTGCATTGTGCTGCTATTGACGGCGAAGAGATTTGTGGTAGAGGGAGAAAATAAGAGGGGCCTCCTATAAAGTATATACAGTAGGATTTTAAGTGGTAAAATATCTTGGGACCCTTCTCCCCTCAATACTGTTTGACTTCCTCTATTCCTTTCCCCATCTGTCTGTCTGTCTGTCCGTCCATGTACCTGTGTGTATAGGACCGTCACTCTGTGGTGAAGCGTGGAGAAGGGGACTCCCCACCCAGCACCAGTCCCGATGACACTAGCCAGACCTTTAAGTTCTCTCCGGGAGACGGTCAAGCACTACAGGTATACCTAATGTCAGAGAGGGAACACACAGTTCATGTCCTAGAGCTTTGGTTCCCAAACCTTTTCATTTCCCATTTGAAAACATATGCCAGGGACCCCCATGAGAGAAGAATTTTACGGCTCTAGCAGTGATTCTCAACCCGTTTAATTTCAAGGAACCCGAGTTTCACATGCATTAGGCTACGGACCCCCCATTTAATGGCATTTCTATCTCTGGGACCCCAATTTATATTGTAAAATCAATGTTAATTTAACTCTGAGAGTGTACAAATGGAACCAAATGGACCCGTTAGGTACACTCTCTGAGTTAAAGACCCAAAATTGGCCATTTAGTTCCAAACTATCATTTAGCTGGGGACCCCCTGGAACTCCCTCAGGTACCCCTGGGGGTCCCCGGACCCCACTTTGGGAACCACTGTCCTAGAGAAACCTGATGGTATCATTTGTATCTATCTCTCTGTCTGTCTCTCCCTCTCCATCCAGATCACCCCTCTCCCAGGTACACATCCTCTCCTAGTCCTGGTCAACCCAAAGAGTGGTGGGAGACAGGGGGAGCGGTGAGTTCGCTCTAATCTAACCTCCAACCCCAGCATCCCTATTCTGGCGGGAACATTTGGCGATAATGGAGCGTCGCAGTCCCGCCCCCCAGACGAGCGGCCTGGAAGAGAATTTCCCATAAACTTTTCCCATAGTCGTCTCAGAAAGTATTTATTTAAAGACCTATAAGCCTCGGACAAAGCCAACTCGGATGGTGACAACTCACGACAATAAAACACAATTTTATGGGCCGAACAAATATTTAGAAAGATGAAAAAAAGGGCAGGGTACAACACTATACTAACTATTTGTTGTTTTTGTTCTTTCTAATTATTTGTTCGGCCTAAAATATTGTGTTTATTGTCATGATTTGTTCGAGTTGGCTTTGTCTTACAGGTCTTTAAATAAGTACTTTCTGAAACGTCTTTGGGAAAATTTTATTGGAAATTCTCTTCCGGGCCGCTTGTCGTCATGAAAGGGGACTGCGACGCTCTATAGCAGACCTATAAAGCTAGGCAAAGATATTCAGTGTGGAGCAAAAATATTTTGCCATTTTGTCACTGTGAAACTATGTCGATACAACTTACTGTACATGCATAGAGAAAAGGAAGAAAGAGACATTTTAGCAATGGGCCCTTGTTGGACCCTGCAGTATCTCTGAACATTATTCTTTGATGTGCGAAGGAGACATTGTATCTCCAAATGAAAGTGTTCCCCAGTTCTCCACTTACCATGCAACAAAGACACCATAGCAACACACTTAAATACCAGTAGAAAGGAAATCATTCTCTATTAATAGCTAATTGTCGCACAAATAATTTTCTATTAATAGACACTTCTCAGACAAAAGGCCCTTTCAGTGCTATTTTTGTGTACTTCCAATCTGCATTTAGCAGTATATACTGTACAGTTTGCTCAACTTAACAGGTCTTGGCTGATTTGTCACTTACTAAAAGCTGTAGAAACCAACCTTTACTTACTACTGTGGTATGACTTGCTATCTGACATCGAGTAGCTGTTTTTGGTTACAAATCCATCCCCAACTGAACAATCCCTGACTTTCTGTGTATCAAGCAAAGTATTTTTTTATTGAATGAGAACATTCAAGGTCACATGAGAACATTCGTTCATGTGGCCTTATAGTGTCCGATAGTTGCACACCTTCTACCCAATGCTGTGAAGTGCCTTGGTGCCACTGCATGCAGCTGGATTGTGTAGGATTCAGTGGTCATTTCATGTAACTGTCATTTCAAAGGTTATAGGAAACTGTCAAAGTGGAGTCTGCTGGATACTGGCAGCTTGTTGTGAGAATAGGAAAGAAAGAATGCTGTGTTATTTTTTGCCACGCTGGCAAAGAACACTGTATTTCTGCCACATATACTGCCTAAAACATCATCAGCAAAGAATGTATCAAGATACTGTGGACAGTATATTTATTTTTCATTGAATTCCATTGATGGTAGCCATATGGGAGTAAGTAATCCTACAGTCTGATGCACATGGGTATAAGGTGACATTGACTGGACTTTGCACTTACTCGGGTTTAGTGGCATTTTGATTGTGAAGATAGACCTGTCAAAGTGGTTCAGAGCTTCTTGTGATGTTGTCTGTGTGTGGACTAGAGTAATGTTGTCAAGTTACTTCCATCTACACTCATTGGCGCAGCTCTATACACACATCCTTTGATTAGGACACATGATGTACATGAGTATAATAAACTTGATTATTTTCTTCTTTCCTTCTCTTGTCTCTCCTCCTTTCAGGGTGCTAAGAAAGTTTCAGTATCTGCTCAACCCCAGGCAGGTGTACAGCTTGGATCGAGGAGGGCCCATGGTTGGGTAAGTGTGACATATACAAGCCGTTGGCTTATGTTGATGGCACTCAGACACTTGTACAGTACATAGAGTATAGGCAGAGGGTGCACATAACAGGTGCGCCAGTGTGCATGCGTCGTCAAAATGCCTGCTGCACGGCAGATTATATGCATGGAGGCGCTTTTGCGTACCAAGAACTGGGGCCGCTGGGACTGGAGAATCCATTCCTGACACAACATTCCGCTGCATTACAGCCAAGCGCTCGTCCAAGAAGCAAGCCCCATTACGAGCTCTGGTGTCAAGTACTACTTGACACCCTGTGGCTCCCACGCATGTTGGTAGCCACGGGTTAGTTTTAACGTGCCATGGGTTAGTTTTAACCTCCCACGCATGTCGGTAGCCACAGGTGAGTTTTAACCCGCCGTGGGTTAGTTGTAACCGGTCACGCATGTCGGGAGTAACAGTGTTGTCGGACTAATGCCTGTCGGACTGTTAGTATGTCGAACCAACGTATGCACCCCGGAGAGCCTCAGTATAGGCCACAGCTGCAGGGTTCATGTGCAATCTAATCTCATGCTGGCGAAGGTAGCCACGCGCACCAAGCAACATCTCCAGGTGCTCCTCTGAGAACTAGCCCAAAAATGCACCCCTGAGTACGCATGGCACGCACGCGCGCACACACACACACACACACACACACACACACACACACACACACACACACACACACACACATTTTCAATAAGCAGAATGGATGGAGAAAGGTTAATAACTATTTCATCTATTTCAGAAGTGTTATTTATTTCTGGCTGTATTGTTAGTATTGGACCAATACTATGGTACTATATGGTAGTCCCTGTTGAACTGTTGTGGAGGTTGGCCAAGAGGACTTGCATACAGTACACATAAAATAAACAGTAATACATTAGATGCAAAAGAGTCGATGCTATGTTCCTTGTGCTCAATGTTATTGTGCAACGGAACTTAAGCCATTCATAAAAAATGCACTAGACAGCACAAGAGTCCTGAATGATTCACCTGAAAGTGGGCTGACCTCTATTCTCTCTTCCCCCGCAAATATCTTTGTGTATCCCCCTCCTTCTCTCTGTCTCTCTCCCCTTCCTGACTCTCTTTTGGCAGTCACGACTCTCTCTCTCTCTCTCTCTCTCTCTCTCTCTCTCTCTCTCTCTCTGTCTCTCTCTCTCTCTCTCTCTCTCTCTCTCTCTCTCTCTCTCTCTCTCTCTCTCTCTGTCTCTCACTCTCAAAAGCATTGAAGGAAAAGAGAAGCAGACTCAGTGACGTAATGCTGTGGATAATACACAGAGAGACAAGCAGAGAAGCAGCAGGGGTTGAATGAACTGCAGTGATGTAATGTCATTATTGTTGAGCAGCAGTCAAGTTGTCTAATTAGTCCACAGAGATAGTACTAATAGGATGAGGGCAAGAGGGAAATAGACACACACACACACACACACACACGCACACACACAAGCACACTTTAGTCATTATTTATGCAGATGCAGACACACGCACGCACGCACACACGCACGCAGAAAAATATATGGACAAAGACACACATTACTTATGCCTGATTTATATTTGAAAATCTCTACGTGCATCTATAAACTGACAACACGTCACGCCTGCGTCGTATCGTCCGCCCCCGCTTCCCTCCCCCATCCCCTCCCACATGTGTGTCATAAGACGTTGAGGGTTGATTTCACTGTCCCAGTTAACCTCCTTTTATCATGACTTCCTGTTTTTCATTATATAAAAGTGTATATTTGCACGTCTCTAAATGTTCTGATGAATTGAAAAAGGTGGACCCTGTTGTAAACGAGTGTAATGCTTTATGGTGTTGTTGTCCACAGGTAACAGTTTTTGCATTGAGTTGTGCTTGAAATGTACTGTAATTCTGCAAACTGTTAATAAATACTTCAATCAATCAATCAAATTGTGAGCTTATCGGCTATTTTTGGCCCATGGCACCGTCATACGACAGGGCATTAATTAGGCTTTACTGTACCGTCTACGGTACTGCGTTGAGCTCTCTTGATGCTCAGAGGGTTGATGTACCTCTGTTTCCATGGTCTCCCTAGCAACAGTCTCAACAGACTTTGAGGTGCCATGCAGCTCACCCCATGCTGATTTGATTGGCTATTAGGCTATTCTTGTTCCTCTGTGATTAGTAATAGTTTCCGTCTTTACAATATCTTACATCAACGTTGGCCCGCTGGCATATGGCTACGTTGAAACACTCATTAGGCTAAAACGGGCCTAGCCACTTTAGCCCAAGGAGAGTTCTTTTGTGCAGAACTAATGCTTTGGATAGATTCAGCGTCATGAAACCCCCCTAGTTTGACATGTCACATGCTACTTAAAGCATGATGAAATTTTGATTTATTTTTCCTTATAAGTTGTTAATGGTATGGTCACATATTATGCCAATTGTGAATTGCTCAACATTTCCAAGTTGGCACCCAGCAGTTTCTAAATGCTGGGGACCCATACTCAACATTTCTAACATAAAACGTTTGGTGTACTAAACATGTCACATCACAAATCACATTCACATCCTGAAATCACATTCTGGCAAGTGGACTATATATTGACACAATGGCACATGTTCCTATTGGGTGTTTAGTTTCTGATGTGACATGCAGCATGCTGCTCCTTGCTGAGGAAATGTCACCAGGAGCATCATGGCATGAAGGCACTTCACTAAATCTCAGCTTTTGGTCTTCTGTCATCTAATAATTGGCCAGAAGAGGGAGCTGTCTGCCTCATCGCCATTAATACACAGTATAGCCCACAGTGAAACCAGCACCGACCAGATCCAGAAGTAGTCCCGAGTCCCGACGCGTACATAATAAAACCCCACAGTGTTCATTTAACTCTGAAAGTATAACAGGGTTTTACACTTTCAGAGCTAAATGAACATGCAAAGGACTGGTAGTACACGCAACGAACTGGACCGTTATATCAGTTTAGGTGGCTGAAGGCAAATCTTGCAGCTATCATTATTAGATTGAGGAGGGCCCGGCCTGCAGTACACAGTGCCGTATATAATATTCCTCACTAGACATGGGTGAGACATGGCCTTGTTTTGGTCTAGGGCCAGCCAGGTGCTGTGACAGAGGGAGAGAGACGGAGGTAGCGGTGTGCTGTTTGCAGCTGTCTTATGAAGGAGGGAGATGAAAGTTGCTGTCGACACTTTTGTTCAGGCTCACATTAAAGGTCCCTTTGAAGGGGACACACTCAAAGCCACCTCCTGGGTTTTTTATGGCTAGGAATGGAGTGAACACAGCTGGAGAGGAGACGCACTGATAAAAACACAGCTCTCGCTGTCTCTCTCTCTCAATTTGATTTGTCCACTTAATCTTTCGAAATCCCACAATGACTATTAGGAAAGGAAATGTGATTAAAGGATGAATTTCCTAGAGAAGCATTGCACTTTTTGAGAGTGAGCAAACCTATAACTAAAACGAAACACTGGATGTATTTTCCTTCTCAATTTCCCCCAGGCTCAACTTTTTCCACGACGTCCCCGATTTCCGGGTGCTTGCATGTGGAGGTGATGGCACTGTTGGCTGGATCCTTGACTGCATAGGTATATCCTGACTATAGACTCATCCTAATTACAGTTCATAGCTGATGTATTTTATATTAAC
>NC_139707.1:43995810-44145601 GCF_964188405.1 Protomyctophum parallelum | reverse complement strand
TCCCAGCCTGTGGAGCGCTGCGCTCGGTTATGATATCATTAATGTTCCGCCCTGTGATTGATCTCCGTCCCGGGCGACGAGCGGGATTATTTGATAGGACGGAGACCTCCGTTTATGCCGCTCGGAGTGTTAATTACAATTTCAATGTACAGTATGTATACAGTGTCAATAAAGCTCTTACTATGTGAACTTTGTTATGCTAGAAACCCCCTGCCCGGCATTGGCTATAGTTATAATACATGAGGGCAATCATTTTGACTGGCTGATTATGACTACTTGATTGTTGTATCCAACACATCGCTTACCCGGGCTTACTGTATGAATAGGCTTAGGTTGTAGCCAAGAAACTGACAGATCCCAGCGGGGTTTGGAACAGTTGAATGATGTGATAGAGTCCATTTATATCGATGAACATTTACACTAGGTTTAGCTGTGGGAGATTGTGATCTTCTCCTGTCCCTGCTCTGTGAACAACACGGCACATACTGCAGGCTGTTTTGTGTGGGCATATGGTTGGTTTCTATAGCTGGATATTGTCGCCAGGCAGTACGGGGACACACCCGTCCTGATATAGTCTCTCTGTATAAAGGGTCTTATTTCTATTCTTAATGAATTAAGCTAACTCACACATAGAAATGCACTCAAGACTATGGCTTAGGTCATGATATTTAGCTCCAGCTCGCTGAAAATCTTTAATCATAAGGCCAGCCACACCTGTTTTCATTAAGAAGCACAATATAAGAACAACTCCTACTATGAATGCCTACTAATACCTTATCTCAATGACCACTACGCCCCGGAATTATAATGCATACCAGACTGCCAGTTGGTGTAGTTGCTGGTTTTGGTATTTATGATCTACTACTATTTTAGATCAAGGGTGTTGTTTTAAATTAGTTTGGTTAGAGGCAATCTGAGAACCCATCGTCAAAAAATAAAGGAAAAACAGCGCAACAGTCTGTCTCGAGGGACTAGAGGTAATCCATGAAACCCATAGATGCACAAACCTGTCTTTTACTTATAATGAATGAGGGGTTTAAAAATACTTTTTGAAACTTTTCTTTAAATAGAAAATGTTACATTTATTATAGGTATGCGATACCGATACAGCTTAAGCAATAATCAGGTTAAAGTAGTTTAAATAGTTTTTGTACAATTGTCAATTGAGCATTTGATTAATCCGTGAACTATGTGGTATATGGTGTTCTTCGTGGCATGACAAGCTAGTGTGGCTCACTCGCAGATCACTTTGCTATCGCAAAGGCTAAATTGAAAAGACATGTTTTCAGTCACATCTTAACACTTCGAAGCCCGAGTTTCCCCGAGTTTATTGATTTAGTCTTTGCCTGCCGAACCCGAGTTCCCCGAAATTTTGTTTTATTGATACTGTAGGGCGATACTGTCTGCTGTGCCTCTTCACCACCTGCATGTTATGTTTTAATGGTTTTATAGCTATACAGTATGTCTTGACTCCTCTTGCTATTGCATTTGTCTCGTGAAAGTTGTGTCGAATTGCTGCGTTACCTTGCATTGTGCCTAGGGTGTTTCCAAAGACAATCATCCAGCTGTAGTTGGAAAATAAAGGTGTATTCTATTGCATTATAGTTGAAGTGGTTGGTCATCTTACCGTCTGTCTGCTGTAGGTTATGAGGGTGGCAGCCTGCTGAAGTTCCTACGGGACATCGAGCACAGCACAGACGTGGTGTTGGACCGCTGGAACATAGACATCATCCCTGAGGACAAGGAGGAGAAGGGAGACCCCGTGCCCTACAGCATCGTCAACAACTACTTCTCCATAGGAGTGGTAAGGAGACGGCTACAAAAAAAAGATAACCACATAATAGGCTACGCTGTATGCTTTCTCAGTGTCCCCTTATTGTGCATGCAACCAGGATTGACTTTTTGTTTTTCTACAATTTGTACCTGCATGTTTTTTTGTTTTTTGTTTTTGTTTTTTTTGCCTCTTGGCCAGGTTAATGGCCGTTTCCCCCCAGAGGAAAAAAAATGGCAGGTTTCAGTTGCTTAGCAACCCTTATCTCTCCACGTCCTGATGGAGTGGGAAACCGTCTCAGACACAGCTGGTCTCTGATCAGCCTCCAGTGCAAATTGGGATGGATGTGCTGTCAGTGCTGTGATGCGAAAAAGTTAACTTCTCTTGACAAAGAATCCAAATCTTCTTGCCGACACTAGTGTAAACTATTCCATTTCAAAGTCATCGACTTGGTTGATGGCCTCTCCAGGTCATCAAAATAACGACAGTATATTTACATATTTGTACCATCTGGTCATCCAAATGGAGTTAGAGAAACATAAACTGGAGAACAGCCTTGTGGGAGTCACTAGCGGCGACAGAGATCACTTATCGCAGGTCGGGTAAATACATCCAGCAACGCTCTGTACTTCATAGCAGCGTTCTGCTGAATGCTGCGTTTGACCAATTAGATTTGAGCGTTCAACCAAGTTGTGTAATAGTGATATTTATAGTGTTATCGTAGTGCTTGAAACAAGCAGAAAGGGTTCAAACTAACTCAGGTTTTTCTCAGAATTGAATTTTTTGCTGTACTGCAGCTTTCTATAAATAGCGGGCTAAGTCCCAACTTGTCGAAAATCTGCATGTAGTCCAAGCACAGCACAGGTGCAATAGTCAATAAATCAGCATACTGTATATGCAGTGGTAATGGAAGTATCAGTACAGCACTGTAGAAATACTCTGTTACAAGTAAAAGTCCAGAATTCAAAGTAAAAGGTACAAAAGTATCTGCATCAAAATGTACTTAAAGTACCGAAAGTACTCGTGGTGCAGAAAGTCTCATTTCAAGCTCACAATGTGTCAACACTTTTATTTTTTCCGCAAAACCTGACTAATGAGTTGCATGACGAAAACAAATGACCCAGCATGGCAGGCTTGGGAATATGTTACTTTGACTCAAATTAACTGTGTGTGGTTACTCAAAATGTGCAGTATTAACCCTGTAAGACCCGGATTCATTTCTACTTGCAAAAAAGATTGCAAAAGATTTCAACCTTACTACTACTTTGTACTACTAGGAATTAGGTTAAAAAAATATGTAAATAAAAAAGGAGTTTGATGAAAATTGTATGCACATTATATAATAATTATATAATAATATAATAAATTAATAATTTACATTTGGGGGATATCTTTCACGATAATGAATAAAGCATGTTCTAGACATTCTAATGATCACAAAAAAACATATATTACAATTTTTGTACTTACTTTTATTAGGGCAGTAAACGTGGTACAGCATTGATAAGAGGTTTGTCATTCCCCTGCGCTGACTTGTCACCGTGCAGGCAGCCAACTATTCTTACTCTAGTCTAAAGCATACTGACACACTAATCCCCAAAATAAAACAGGGAATGAAAATGGAACTCTTACTCATTGCATGTATGGCCATAAATATGCAGCGGTGTGACATGCAGTATGCTTGAAGCAGACAGTGCCTGATCAACACACAGGTATAGAGAGAGGTATGGGGGAGGTGTTTGGCCATGGGGAAAATATACCACCGTCATTATATAATAGCGCGTGTGTGCTGGTGTGTGTGTGCGTGCGTGCGTGCGTGCGTGCGTGCGTGCGTGCGTGCGTGTGTGCGTGTGTGTGTGTTGTGCACACTTGTGTGGGTGGTTGTAAACATAAAGCATATGGCATAATTTTTTTTGTATAGAGGTCGTTGTGGACATCCGGTATATGCAGTACGCACACGTGCATGCACGCACGCACGCATGCACACACAAACAAACACCCACACACACACACACACACACACACACACACGCAATGCAGGCTCAAAGCTGTCTTGTTTCATCATATGTGCAATGCATGTGGATTCACTAACCCTCTGACCTTCTCCAAACAATGGCTTGTCTCTTCTCTGTGTCAGAAGAGGAGGCTGGAGGGCTGCGGGTGACAGGGGGTAGATACAGTGGACAATGTTGTCTCTGTGGCGAGTCCGCGTGGCAGTGCCACCATGTCACATATAGCCGGTGGATGGTATTCTTTTGACAAACATGGAGTGTTGGTTTTTATCATATTGACATGTTGGTCAATTCAAGTGCCAACATTGAGCTTTTTTTTTTAGTGCAAATAGATTATAGGACTTTTGTGTGGATTTGGGCATTTTAAAGACAGCAGTCTTAAAAGGCCATGCCAGTGGTCTGGCACGTTTCACCCATCATTGAATATGACTAACACTAACAACACATAACAATATGACATTAGTGTTGCCCAATTTCCAAACAGAGCATCCAGGAGTTTTGTGATTTTCGAAGAAGCAACTGGATAGAGTTCATTTCAGTACACTTGCAGTACACTTGCAAAGACTCGCTTCGGATAGGTAATCAAACTAAATTATGCATAACTGCATAATTATTGTGGATGTGTGTGGCTTGTCAACTACAGTGCTGGCGTACTAATCATTTACCACATACTTGTTGTTTTAACTATTAATTGAAATATTAGATATATTTTGAGACACATACACGTACATTTTTTTGCTGCTACATTTAGTCAAATATTGCCTTCGGACACAAATATATATTTTTAAGTAGACCGTAATAAACAGCAATGTTGTGCATGCCTGTCATACAGATTTGCGCAGAGCTAGTATGTGTATATACTTATATGGTCATAGTGTTGTGCCTGTGAAGTACTGCGGCCATATATACAGTGTCACACGCTGGCACTCCAAAATATAATCAGCTCTAAGCGGCTGCTGTCAATTTAAGCAATGGGTGCATTTGACAACGAGTGCGTCCAACTCTTTCAGCGTGTCGGGGGCATAATGCTGTGACTCCACACTCTCCACTGTGGCATGGCCATTCAACTAAGCGACAGATCGCATGTGCCTCCAGGAGTCCTGGGGACAGATGGCCGCTTATCTGGGCGTAAATGACACCTGAACAAACCCAACGACTGACTCACACCAGTTATGTAATCATTATGAATCTCTGGTTCAATAACCATATTGGGTTATAGCGTTTCCTGCCTTCCCAACGCGCTGCGGCGTTATGTCATACAGTCATACGCTTGTAGTTTGGCTCGTCCCACTATTCGTCATATAGGGCAAAAATTGTTATTTATGGTCAAAATAGTGGGGAACATATGGCTGTCCAGGTCCAAAGCACCCAAGGCTACAGATTCAAATGTAATCTATTGCGGAATTAGACCGTTTGCGCCAAGAGTTGTCTTTTTCTGCTGTTAACATAATATTACACTGAATATGAATTGATCATCCAAAATAGTCTCCCTGTAGAATTATATTGCAGTAGAGTTTGAGCACATGAACAAATATGTCAGTCCATTGAATATGGACCAACAATTAATTTGTTATGGCCATTGTTGAAATGCATCCCGGTAAGTTGACTTTGTGCAGAGGAGGCCGATCTGTGTGTGGGTGCGTTCATCATCAGGTCAGGCCTGTGGGTTTGTGTTTTGCTAGGCAGCAAACGGCAACGTCAGCATCCACAACCGTAAGACTAAGATAAGGATAGATGCGGTTATATGAGACCTCTGCTTATGTTATGGTTTCAGTTTCAAATCCTTGTTTCCTTCTACGGTTTCATATTGCAGTCTTCTTTTGCCTTTGAGTGTGTATTCTGGACGTCAGTCAGACACCATTTATTGCAAGGATATTATATTATATTTGGTAGTGTGACTTTGCTTCTGTGATGCTTTAGAACAATTGTGCAAACGTAGCATGACACAGACTCTGAGATCACAACCTATATTGAATGTCGATGCTGACATAGTGAAAACCTAAATGCTACATACAGAAGGAGGCAGGGGAGTTTGTTCACGGATGAGCTGTCCTTGTTGCAATGAGAGATGTTGAACATCTGGTTTATTTAGTGAATAAAAGGTTATATTGACACATTTGTATGATAGAGTATGTTAATACATCCTGTAGTAGTACTGTCATACTGTCATACTGCCTTAGCTCAAGCGTAAAAGTTACAAGTTGAAATAGAGAGCGGATAGCATGGGGCTGTTTTGACTTGGTGCATGCCTGAACTAGTGCAATGTTCTATATTAGGGTTAAAAAAGAAAGAAACGTTCACTAAGAACATTACACAACAATATCGTTGAGTCGGATAACTCAGGACTAGATTGAGACCAATAATAGCTACATTTTTTATACAATGTAAATACAAGAGTGAATATTACATGATGTTGGCGTACAGGCTCTGTTAACCATGGGAAAACAGAACCCTTTTTGATTGATTGATTGAAATATTTATTAACAGTTTGCAGAATTACAGTACATTTCAAGCACAAACTCAATACAAAGACTTAACTGTGTTAACTGTGAGTGGACGACCCAATTAAGCATTACACTTGTTTACAAGAGGGTTCACCATGTTCAATTCATCAAAACAGAGACGTACAGATAGACACTTCTATATAGTCAAAAGAACAGAACAGGAATTCATCATATAGGAGGTAAAAAGGGAAAAGAAACAGAAAAAAATACAGTGAGGGGAAAAGGGGGGTGGGGGGGGGATTTAGATTTTACGGGGGCCAGTTTCGAATTGCAGCCATCCGTAGTTTTCCTTAGGGAAAGCAGAGCTATTGGTTCTGCTGGTGATGGTGGTGGACAGCAATGAATCAGGTGAGCTTAGGTAGATCGCCAATTTGGTTGACTGCTTGACACGTAGCGTACCATACAGTACTGTACATCGCCCACACAGGGGGCTGCACATGCGTATAAACCTCTGAAGTGTATGTGCCTGAACTAGCTTCACCATTATGTGAAAATACCAAATTATTTCAGGCAAGAGAAGATAATTAATACATTTTTCTGATGTTATTATTATATTCATTTTCAGTCTGCACTAATTTCACGCCATCATGTGTGCGCATTCAGGTAAAATATCTCTCCGTGAGGTGCCTTCTCTTGCCCCTCAGCCTCGAAAGAATCTTGTGAGAGTATTTACAGAGAGAGGGGGAAATGACACCACGCCAGCAGCCATTAAAACGCCAAGGAAGACGATCCCTAAATGTGTGGACATGGGTGGAGGTACCCATAATATACAATATGTACAGTAGATATGTTGTTTGTGGTGTGTGTGTGAGTCGGTGTGTGTCTGTCTGTAGTCATTTGTTATCTGTATGTCATGTGCATATGTCTGTACGTACGCACATGTGTAGTGTACAGGTTTTTGTGGACGCGTGTTTGGCCATTCCCGGGGAAGCTGATCTCGCTGGCATGTTGCAGAGATGAAACCTTAGGTTAGGTAGGACCCGGAGCTGTCCCTACACACATGGCATTGGTAACCAGCACTGTGGTGCTCTGCCTGCTTAGTGCTTATGGGTCATGAAATCTTAGTTGACGATGGCCTTTTGGTGTTGAATATCGGAACATATAATTAATTTAATATGAAAATCTGTTTGCCTTTTAGGCTTTCTCAACAAAGATTGCATAGGGTAGATATGACAAATAACTTGCATAATACAAGGCCTTAAACCGCCCGGAACGCGGAACAACAAACAAGTGTGTGACTAGTGGTAGACTGCAAGAGAAGTAAACAAACTAAAGATGGAGGTGGAGTAGACACTGACACCACAAAGCGTTTCATTCACTACTTGGAAGTATTCTCATTATTTTGGGATTTATGTCCGCGATAAAGACGAGATGAACATTATTGTCCGCTGCAAGTTGTGCATAGGGAAGAAGGTGTGGTTTTCATTTGGTCTGTAATTTATTTACACTGCAGAATAGGGGAGGTGACTGGCTGACATTAGCATTATCGGTGCTGACATTAAGGCCAGTGGTACTTTCCTCGCTGTTAATATGCAACGTAATTTGCAAGTTGAAGCGATAATATTCCCCCATTGGCATACGATATTGGTTTTGTTTATGTCATTATTATGTCATTATTATATTAACGCTGTTAACGTTGACTCCCTGAACTCCTTGTTAAAGAACTAGCATAAACGTGTTCATGTGTCTATGGTGTACAGTACCAGTAGTATTTGCGCAGACAACAACAAGGCTAAACAATGGGACAGAGAGAGAGAGAGAGTGTGTGTGTGTGTGTGTGTGTGTGTGTGTGTGTGTGTGTGTGTGTGTGTGTGTGTGTGTGTGTGTGTGTGTGTGTGTGTGTGTGTGTGTGTGTGTGTGTGCAGGAGGAGAGAGAGTGCTGGCACGCGCTGAAGGTCAGGGGAAGTATCAGTGACAGGAAGTCAGCGCCTGCCAGTTTGGGGCCAGGTTACCACAGTAATGAATGACCGTGCTGAGTGACACCTGGCCTGTCTTAAAGATAGGAGAGCAGCCTTCTAGATAGAACACACAAACACCACATGTATACCTACACCTTATATTATATGCACTGAGACACACAAACACATCACACATTGCTTGCAGATGGTGGTCCATCGTGACTGTTACACAGTCAAATCCTCAGTGTTCATTTAATCACTTAAGACCTATACATTCTTTGTATAAATAGTGAAAATAGCTGATCTGCAAGCTCCAAAATGTCACCCGCTGTGACACGTTATTGAATTGTGATATTATCAAACATATATCAAACCTACCAGACAAGTCTGTATTTCCCAAAAGGGAAATGCCTGTTTTGAATTCAGTCTGACCAGAAGCTGGGATAACATAACATAATACTGGCGATATCCATCCCAGGAGCAAATTGGACCCTGGCGATATATATGAATTTGCCAGGTAGAGATGTACAGTAAGTAGTTGTTTTCAGTGCCACTGCACCGGGGCGTATTCACCTGTGTGGGCCTGCACATCACACCTTGTGCGTGTACCGTGCGAGGGGCCTGGCAAGAGTCCTGATGGAGGAGATTATGTACAAGCAGGAGAGGACTTGCTTCCCTGTTCACCGCAAGAGATAGCCAGCAGCAGCGAGCTCAATTGGCATAGCAAGAGGGAAGTAGACATGCCTTGTGTTGTATACCCTCTCTCTATTTATCAGTGATCTGTGTTCTTGCCACGGATGCACGTGCGTGCACACCAACACACATACAGTAGGCTGTCCCTTCCTCTGCCTCTTGCATAAGAGTACCCGTGCGATGTTCAAAATTCCGATTGTTTGTACCAACTGCAACGCTCTCATAGGTTCATGGTGAACAGTCTTATGAGTCATCATAGCACCTGTTATCGACAGCTCTGACATGGACACAGATGGACTGAACAATATGTGGTTGCGCAAAGCACAGCATGTGTACAGTGCTTGTGCTTCTTTATCTCACTTGTATTATACGTAGTAGTAATAATGATAATAATAATAATTAATAAATAAATAATAATAATAATAATAATAGTAGCATTTTAGTAGCATCATTATTATTATTACTGTGCCAACAGAGGTTGTGCTTGGAATTATTTTATCCAGATTCTGTCCAATAAAGATCCCGCAAATCGTTACACACTATCTCTATAGTCATGTGTTCAAGATGGATCCGATATTTCATATTCCATCCTAATTGGCTAACATTGTCTTTCAAAATGTGCAGGATTGGCCCTTTTGCAACAAAAAGCCTCGAATCACAGCGTGCAACTTACGCGAAGTCTTTCACAGACTACTAGCCTGAGGAATATATCCCACCCTTTTCACATTTGCCTGTTATAGCACCACCAACAGGTGGATTTTTGCAAAACACATTTTTGGAACAAAATGCCTCAAAGCATCCAATTGCCATCAATGGTGTAAGAACAAATGGCACCCATTTCACATTGGCCTATTATAGCTCTACCAGGAGGCCACAACCTGACCTGGCCTGGTGGAGACCTGTGCCCCGAGGGGCACTTTTTCTAGTTTCCAAATGCTTCCGTCATACAGCTGGAGCAACGGAAGCTCTATCGCGCAGGGAATAATTCTGGTATACCATCTGGAGAAAAAAAATAGACTACAACACTGGTTATATTCTGGTAAAACTCCTCACTATCAGGTGAAAATAAGTGTGTATCGACTTCACAATTATCGGAACACGTACCCATCTAGACCTTCCCTAACAAACCAAGAATAAGTGTCAGCAGTGACAAGTACTATATACAATACAGGGTAATTGAGGAATAGTCACATCAGGCCTTCAGAGGTAAACAAAACACACATTTTCGACCCGTTTTATGTTAATATTAGCATTATGACCTTTTATATAATACATTTTTTAAATGTACTAACCATAAGTCTAACCCAACCCCTAAACCTTAACCAAACTAACTTAATATAATGAATGAACTACACCAATTCAGCTACAGCGATGTTGACAAGACACATGGGCGAGGAGGTCTATGCAAAGGGAAATGGCTACTACCTGACTTTGTTGAGCGAAGCGAGTAACACAAAAATGCATGATTGTTGGAGGACACATTTTTGGACACAATTTTAGCTTTTTGGCTTTTGCTGTGTGGGCATACAGTCAGCCTCACATTTGTCTCTGGTTCAGCACACACTATACAGACCAGTAGTTACACCTCCAGTATCAGATTCCTAACTGAGCCTATAGCAGCAGGCAGATAGAGATGCTATTTTTAAGACCTGATATTTGCTGATGTTGTGGGATCTAAGCGCGCTATACTGTAGCTCTGGTTCTGATGCAGAGGGCAGCCTCGGGAGAACAGCTCCAATGGATGGATTGCAGGGTGACAAGTGAGGACGCGTGTCAATGGGCATGACCAGCTGTCATTGGGCTTTTCACCTTCTGGTGAGCGATGAAACACCTGCATTGGCCGGCAGGGTGGCAGGATGCCAGCCCCACAGTGCCCACTACTGGTGTCGTCTGTTAGAACACCTCCCTCGGCTTTTACTATTAAATGTACAGAATATGCAGCAAGGAGATGATGGAGGGCGGAGGTTGATAGCTGGCTGCTGTTAGCTCTATAAGAATCTAAAATGTACAAATAGCAATACTGGTTGTCTAACACTGTGACCCATTGGTATACTATAGGACATTACTGCCGACCATTTTGCAAAGCTGAGGAAACTGTTATTTGTGATTCAAATAAAGTATGAAAATCTAAAATAGTTGTAACATTTTAACAACGTTTTTAAACTAAAGCTAAACAAGAATAAAGATTCACCCAAGACCATTAATGGGAAATAGGTCAGTGTTTATTAAATCATATGGTTGTTAATAGACAATGACATGTATTGATGCTGGTGGTTTTCCTTTTAATATAGTTTTTAGTAAAAACCTACAGGACATACCACAACACAATAGCTTTAAATAAAACGATCGTATGAGAAATGAGCACATTACTTACAACACATCTCCACATCCACTCTAAAAGGACGCATGCATATAATGAGCATTTGACTCGTAAACAGGCAGTCAGGGGCAGAGAGACCTTGCCACCTGAAATGGATATGGTTGATATGAAGCTGCCAGTGCAGATCACTACTGAATCATGTACAGCAGCTCTGCGTCTAAATATAACTGCTGATTTGTAACAATGACAGGTGAGATAGAACAATGTAGACGTTAGGTCATTTCTCTGAGAAGCCTGAGAATTGTAGCCGATTTGTACGCTCTCTATTCTCTATGAATAAATGAGTACCTTTTCACAGTCAGTTGATGGTCCGTCGAATAAGGCCAGATGGCCTTATTAGAGGTAGAGTGTTGAAAGAAAATGTTCATGAACTGTGTTGAAGCTATTCCAGTATTTGCTTGACTCTCTAACGATGCCCAATTTATGGAAAATGTCTTGTATTGTCTATTGTGCCTCTCCCCAAGAAGCCTGGAGCCACTGAATTAAAAGACTTCAGGCCCGATATTGCTCTTATACTTCCATTTTGGGAAAACGTTTTGAAAGAGTTATAAGCAGACAAATTACAGCAATGGTTTCTAAAAGCTTAGATCATCTCCAATTTGCTTATAAAAGCCAGAGAGAAACTGATGATGCCACTATCAGCCTGTTTAACACCCTGTCAAAGCATCTCCAAGTCCCCTCCCACTTTGCCAGGGTCCTTTTTATTGATTTTACCCCTGCTTGTGTCATCTCTTCAGAACTGGTGTGATAAAAGCTCCTTAGGGATCAATGTGACAAAAACAAAAGAACTGTGGAACCTGTGCAGTCCATTACAATTAGTGGACAAATAGTGGAGGTAGTAGACAATTTTTTATATGTAGGCACATATATTGACAGCAAACTCAATTTCAGTGAAAACTTTTAACATGGCAATGTCGTATGGCAATCTAAATGTAAAAGGAAGAAGCAAGCTGCAGCGAATAGCTAAAAAAAAACCTAGCCTCAAAAATCATTGGGAAGAGACAGATCAATTAAGTTATATATTTTTATGTATTTGCCACTGTTGTCCTGCATTTTTGCCATGAAGATAATTGTGTAAGTGTTGTTGCTGTTTGTTTTTACTGTTGTTTGAGACCGAAGACAAATTTCCACAAGTGGACAATAAATGAAACTAACGAACTAAACTAACCATAGGAGTCAAATCGCCTGAACTTTCTATTTGCCACAAATGAGCGAGGAGGTAGTAAATGAGAAAAGTCATTTAGACAAGCAGCAGACACTGTAATTATCAAGGCATCAGTCACGGTGCCTCCATGCGTTAGACGCGGTGGCAACAAACTGTATTGTCTTATGTATCATGTCTCCGTTTGACACTTTGGCCGCCACTCCAACTACCAGTTTATTCCAGGAAAAAACGTCCCCTCATCTGTTAAGAAATCCCTGATGCATCCAACATAGTGGCACTTTCCATACATGAGCTCTGAAGATCTCCATATATGGAGCTGACCTGTTCTGACATTCCATTATGTTGATAACCTGACCTGACCTCATCAAACCCTGTACACTCAAAAGACGCTCCATATATGGCCAGAGCTCATCAAACCCTGTACACTCATGACACTGTCCCCGCTGCCACCCTTAGATCTCCATATATGGAGCTGACCTGTTCTCTCATTCCATATGTTGATCTGACCCCCCATGGCATGCCAAAGCGCCTGTGCTCGGACACTTCTCGCCCCATTTACTATGAAAACCTGCATCTCCCGTCAGTTAGTCACACCTCCATATATGGTCACGCCTCGTGACATCATGTCTCGTGACATCACACCTCGGACACGCCACACCACCATGGTCATCTCTATATATATGATGAAGATCACGACACTGACCTCTTTTAACCCTGGATAGCCATACACGGAGAAGACTGGATCATCACCTAGATCTGCATATATAGAGCCGGCCAGCAACTCTACATCTGACCTCAAGCCCTTACATCTCCATATATATATAGATGAGGCCTGTTCTGACATTCCATGATATGTTGATCTGTCCCCACGCATCCTTCCTGTTCTGACATTCCATATGTTGATCTGATCTCATTAAACCATGTACACTCAAGATTATATCAAAAATAACTTTTGTTCAATTGACAAAGTTACACACAGTATGACTTTGAGGGGTCCGGTTGACATTATCTGTATGCTCGTGTATCACCCTGAACCTTCTTTGAACTTAATATGTGAGATAGACGTGTATTAGCGAGAGACAGATGCCACCCTACAGCTGCAAGTTGAATCTGGGTGGCTCTGGTCAAGCTCAGGCTCCGGTCATCATGTTAAGTGGGGTCAATTTAAGGGTGGTCTGTTTGACTGATCACTTCCACTCAGAGTTTAAAGTGTCCAGTCCAGTACCAGATGCACCGCCGCACAGCGTGGAATAACAGTAAGCAGGAGCCCCAGCTTGTCAATAAAAAGATGATATGGGATTTGTGAGATTGAATAATCTCATTTTGTTTTAAATTCGGAGCATATTTTAACGGCGCAGTTCCATGCTATGGTATCGACTTGACCAACCGAATGGTGGAAATCTGCTGAAGGAGGCATGAACACATGTTTTGATTTGCACCCGTCTCCCCTTCATCGATGTAAGCCTCATCAACGTTCACTGTTTGGTATTCTAGACAGGCGACCATGTAGACTAGAGCAACTTAATAAATCTTTAGTTAGTCTGTTCATTATTCCAGAGAATAAATGAATGCTGCTGTCATTGTGCAGACGGTCCTTGTAATGACTTATCAGGGTGAAGTCCACCTCTGGCCCAAAGGTCAGGGGTTAAACAAAGGGGAGGGCAGAGTCCTGATTGAGCTGCCCCAAGCACCACCTGACCTTTCATTCAATGATCTTTCTCATTATTATTAAACCCACTCAACACATTTTTGAAGTGTGTGTGCGTGTGTGTGTGCGTGTGCGTGTGCGTGTGCGTGTGTGTGTGTGTGCGTTTGTGTGTGCGTGTGTGTGTGTGTTACAGTATGTGTGTGATATGTACACGGTAAACTCCTCAGTGCTAATTCTTTGACAGTGTCATTAAATTTACACTTGTCTGAATTACAAACTGAGGTAACAGTAGTTTTCTGAGGTAACATCCAGGTAACATTCATTCTCTCCCACAGGACGCGTCTATCGCCCACCGCTTCCACCTGATGAGAGAAAAACACCCAGAGAAGTTCAACAGCAGGTGAGAACAATGATTGCTCTCAGATCACATGCTGTAGCAGTGAAAGAACAAGACTAATAGGTCAAATATAGTAGCCTGGTTAATAAACCAGACTAATATCGCACGGACCGCAGGATATTAGTCTGGGGAGGCTCAGCTTGGATTTCATTTCCAGGGGGGGGCGGGTTGAAACATTTTCTATTTTTTTTTTTTTTTTTAAGATATTTTTTTGCGGCTTACGCCTTTATTGATTTTTTTAAGGGATAGAAAGTAGGCTGACAGGAAACGGGAGAGAGATGGGGGGATGACATGCGGTAAAGGCCGTGTCGGGTCCGGGAGTCGAACCCGCGGCACACCGCGACTGGATCACCAGTCCGGTGCCCAGACCGTTACGCTACGGCCTGGGCCGAAACATTTTCTCTTTGACGCAATTGGTCAGAGCTACTGTCAGTCAAAGGTCTCAAGCACTGAAAGTCACTGTACCAAAGCCCGCCCATATTGCATACTGTGTCCCGATTGGCCGCCCCATTTCTCTGGTGTAGGAAATGGGCGTACAATTGAGCCTCTCCAGACCGTAATCCGCCGGCAGGCAATTTACTTTTGCCAATGGCTGATTCGGTCTGGTTTATTTTTTATTTTTTTATTTTTTTATTTTTATTTTTTGCGGCTTTTATTGATTTTTGAAGGGACAGACAGTAGGCTGACAGGAAACGGGAGAGAGATGGGGGGATGACATGCAGTAAAGGCCGTGTCGGGTCCGGGAGTCGAACCCGCGGCACACTGCGACTGGATTACCAGTCCGGTGCCCAGACCGTTACGCTACGGCCTGGGCCCCGGTCTGGTTTATTAACCAGGCTACAAATATAGTGGCCTGGCTTCCATGTGGATCTTGGTTATTCGACCCTCACGTTTTTATGCTTCTGGGAACTCAGTTTAGGATCTCGGATGACATCTTGATGATGTCATATTGACACTGTGATGTCATATTGATTTTCAAATTTAGAGTTATTTGACTTCCAGTATATAGTTTTAAAAAGTTAAATATTTGGTCGATCCAGTGGTTTGCGGTCTTGCACGCACGCACGCAGCCACGCACACAGCCTCCAAGGAGCCATGCTGTAAAACTGTTATGCAGCTGATGAGGGGGGGGAAAAATCAAATACGAGAGTAAGGTTTAAAAAGTAACACGTATAGTTTAAAAGTAGAGTGAGAGAGATAAGAATTGTGTCAAATGGGAGACTAGAACAGGGGGACATTGAAATTGAAACAGTTGACAGTGGTCAGCAATCAATACCAGGACAAAAGCTACCCGAGTTTTTGGATCAATACATTGGCTGGTTTGTCCTAGAAATGATGTGAAAGAGATGTCAGAGTCCATGGTTAGTTACATTGGCTGTATTTGAGGTTTCCATAGATGGACAACATAGATGCAAGCACTTCACTCCTTAGTAAAGTTACTCGTGTTTACTCTGGCCTTGAGACAGCCACAGAGGTGAATGCCGTAATTGGCCATTTTAGCATGCACTAGCTAGCTGTCTGACTTTGACACTGTTCCCAATCCCTGCCTAATGAGAGATTTGTATTGTGTCCGTTGGTTGCCATTTAGAAAACATTAATTGCAGGCAGCAAGCCGTGCTTGTTAACAACTTAAGCCTTATATACTTTGTATGATCAATTTGCGAAAATAGCAAGCTCATGTGAGCTTGTATATCTGTTCTTTTTTAAGTGGGGAACATTTTGGAAAAAGGAATGCCAGGGTTTGAGTGGTTAAAGGCAGCTAACAGTATTTTGTCCACATTCTAGGGCAGGCTACATGAAATTAAATGAGAGGTATAGATGGTAGAAGAAATGGGACTTTTTAAATGTATTTTCCCTGGTGACTGTCTGACATAACGACTAAATAGCCCTCACCATCATTCCAGCACAATCAAAGGTATCTTCAAATGGCAATGAACGAGTGGATAACCTTTAATTACAGTAAATGTTACATCATGGCTGCTGTCTCTGAAAAGCACAAAGGCAGGGAGGAAGTTAGAGCTAGAGAAATATTCGTCACAAGCCAGAAGATTAGAAAATAGACATCTTACTGGATGATGGCATGATGGCACGATGAACCAACTTTATAGAAATTACAGTTTAGCTATGGCTAAGATTAAGGGTCTTGCGTTCACTTGTGCATGCCCTCAGTATGAGTTCCCAACCTAATACTCCCTGAAGTGAATAATATTGTAACATAACTTTTTACCTGAGCTATATGTCCACCATTACAAATAAAAAGATGTGTGTCATCTTATCAATCGTGAAGTTCTTTCACCAGAAATAAGTACATTCCATAAACTGTAAAATAAAGTAATAAAGTGTGTCTAAAGTGCCTGCAAGCAGTAGTGCTTAAGATGAATACAAATCAATTTCAATTTAAAAGGTCTTTCTTTATTGGCATGAGAAAACATACATGTCCAAAGCAAAAGTAGAACAAACTCTTCCTTTCTCACTGGCATGTGCTGTTCATATATAATACACAATTGCAACTATCCAATAACAATAATTGTATTGCGATTGTTTGTGATTATGAAAAGGCATGGACAATTATAATGGAGGTCTTCCTCCGCAGAAGAACTGGGATGTATTTTGTTATCACTGGCCACGCTGTCCCGCTGAGTCCCCTGCTGTTGTTGGCCAGCCAACTGATTTGTTTGTTGTTTGGATCTTAAGAAGTAAATGGTGTCAACAGACAGTGTCGTGCCCCTCCCATCCCAGTGGGTTTTTATGGTGCACCGTTACGAGTCCTTTCATCTCTCCTTGCTTTCAATTCCAGGAGCCTTTTCTCCAGCCACACTTCTCCTCTCTGAAGATGCTTTCAAATGCACACAGCGGTACACCCTCCATAGCCCTGAGCTGTATGCCTGGTGGTTATATGGTGCATGGTCGGATAAGTCTGGTCCTCTTTGATGGCAGACCCCAAGGTCATTTTTGAGGGGCGCTAGCCCCTCCAATGTTTGGCTATCGGAAATTCTGTCTTATGGCAGCCAAGCCAAGTACAATGTTTGTTAAAAGAACTGAGGCGCCCCTTACTTCACACAAATGTGATGTTTTTCTGTGTGTGTGTGTGTGTGTGTGTGTGTGTGTGTGTTTGTGTGTGTGTGTGTGTGTGTGTGTGTGTGTGTGTGTGTGTGTGTGTGTGTGTGTGTGCGTACGTGCGTGCGTGCGTGTGTGCGTGCATGCGTGCGTGCGTGTGTGTGTGTGTGTGTCTGTGCTTGCGAGCGTGTGCGTGCGTGCATGCGTGTGCGCGTGTGTGCCGTGCCGTGCGATCGCTCACTCAGTGGAGCATGTTTGTGTGCTTGTGGATGTGTTTTGTTGTTCTCGGACATTTAAAAGCTAACCTACATAGTCAGCTACAATGTTGCCACTTGCCAGCGAGACTGCATGCTCCCTAGTGTGCTCTTTGTGTGTGCTCTTTGTGTGTGTGCTCTTTGTGTGTGTGTGTGTGTGTGTGTGTGTGTGTGTGTGTGTGTGTGTGTGTGTGTGTGTGTGTGTGTGTGTGTGTGTGTGTGTGTGTGTGTGTGTGTGTGTGTGTGTGTGTGTGTGTGTGTGTGTGTGTGTGTTGCAAGTGAGATATATACCATAGGCCGAAGCTGAAGCCACCGAGAGAAAGAAAAGGTTTATACTGTGCAACATCAGCTAACAAGACAAGTTTAGTCTTTGGGTGAAGATAACACATGGAACGAATGATGCAATAGTTTCCAAATACAAAAGGCAGAGACAGGTACAAGAAATCCCACTATAAGATGTGCTAGTAAGATTAGCAGTTGGAAAAGTACAATTGCTAAGACAAATGAACACATTTGCCGCCGTGGCGTAGATCTACGTCTTTTGAATTAATCTGGCCTACCGCCATTGGCGTCGATCTACAGTATGTACGGCCGAGGCACCTAGGCTGGTAATCCAGCCTGACAGTGTGTCGTGGGTTCGAGTTCCGATCCCGACGACCTTTGCTGCGTGTCTTCCTACCCACCTCTCTCCCCCTTTCTTGTCAAACTACTGTAATCTATCAATAAAGGCAAAAAGGCCAAACAAATATCTAAAAAGAATAAATAAATCATTGATCACTGTGGGCATCCACTCGCACTGTTTCTCTTCCTTTCAAATGCCTTCATCTCAGATTCCTTGTCCCAAAGTGCATCTCGGGAAACAAGCTTTACTCATAGCCAAAGTAGTAATTGTCGCGGTAGGACTGTGTGTGCTCTCCAAGCGAAAGTAAAATAGCCGATCCGTCCCAACACAGCAGCAGATTAAGACAAATTATTTGTCAATCAATCATAATCTGCTGCTTCCTAATAAAATGTTGGCACTTTGGCTATTAGCGTGTGCGGCCACTTTCTTGTTTTTTCAAGAGTCCCTCTTTTCTAACATATCACTACAAACATGGAAAGGCACACAAAGGTAACAGCTATATTATACACAATATCAATATGGCATAGGCAGTATAAGAAACAGACTGATGTTGAAGCCGTGCCTTGGCGACAGTGGAGTGCTGGGTACTTTCTCTTCGTCATAGCACTGGGTAAAGAATAAAGAGCTTGTTTGCGCGGGCCTCTGCTCGGACTTACTTTGGAGCCCAGGCTCCATTGTGGCTTTTTACAACACGGGCGGTGTTTCATGTTGTTTACATGACAACCTGCGTGCACGCAGCTGCTGTTCACCGTGGCTAATTAGACAGAGAGACAGACTATAGAAAGGAGCATGGAAAAGAAATGTCTGAAAGAGAGAGAGAACGAGAGACACAGAGAGAGAGAGAGAGAGAGAGAGAGAGAGAGAGCGAGAGAGAGAGGGATGGCTTGTTTACCATTTGAAATTAAATTATTAATACCTGAAGTTTCCATCCTTCGTCCCAGATCTGTTTTCCAGCATCACATGCAGGAGGAAGAGGAGAGAGTGGTGAAGGATAAAAGAAATACACCTTCATTCTCTGGGGAGCTTCTCTCTTTGATCCATTAGACCAGTGAAAATATGTTAAGAGAGATAGAGAGAGAGAGAGGGAAAGGGCAATCGACGTGAGTGGAGAACAGGACACATTCAGTATATAATAAACTTGCAGACTCACCGAAATGTAATGGTGCATCGACCTATAAACCCCTTATTCGACAAATGGAGAATCTATCGGCTTCTCCTTCTCTGAAGTACATTCATTCTGCCTGTACATTCACACGCATTATTCTACATGATGTACATTGTGAATGTTTTCATTTGGCACCAGTATTTGTTATTAGTAGTAGTTGTTATTTGCCGTGCAATAACTTGCTACCTTTTTATTGAGCTCCATTGCTGTGTGAGTATGTGCATTTTAGCTCTGATCCAACCACTGCAAAGAAATAAAAAGTAGAACAACATAGTAGCTTCTAGCCAGAATGTTTGTCAAAGTACGAAGCTTTACTTTGGCTATGAACAGCATCCACCCCACTGAATCTCACGCTGAGTAATGTTTTTCTACAGTATTTACAATAGTACAATGGCAGACACTATTCTTCGTTTTGTTATTACAATGTTCTTTCACCACTTCCTTGCGTTCTTTCAACGCTTTCAGCCAGAAGTAGACAGTGGATGGTGATTTTGTGACTGATTCATTGTAGCGTTGAGTGATGTTTGGACAGCGTGTGTGTCCGATCTTTTTCTCCATGCCAATTTGGAGTTGAATAGAATTAGCGCTAGAGATAGAGCGCCCTTTCTCTACGGCTGTGAAGATGTCATCAGATGATGAATCACCTTTGACCTGGCGGGGACTTGAGCGTGTGAGAGGCTGCATGCTACACTTGGCAACGTTCTTTACTGTCTTCTCCCTGTCATTCACAGATTCCCACGTTCTCTCTCTTTCCCTCTCTCTCTCTCTGTCTGAATATCACCCTTTCCCCCTCTGTATTTGTCTTTCTCCCTACCTCCCTCCCACCATATCTTTTTCACTCTCTGACTTTTTCAGTGACACAGTACACACGCGCACACACACACACACACACACACACACACACACACACACACACACACACACACACCATCCCCCACTCATGTGCACACAGACACTCACAAAACACACTGACCCTCTCTCCCCATTGCTCTATTGAGACAGAGGGTGTGGTGTGGAAGGGGACATGTGTGATTCCTGACACCTCAGTCTATGGAAGTCCATCAGTGCATGACAGCAACAGTAGCCAGACCACAAGGAGCCCAAAGCTCAGGTGCTAATGACCTCTCAGACTGACCACAATGCTCTGAGCTTTTGTGTGTGTGTGTGTGTGTGTGTGTGTGTGTGTGTGTGTGTGTGTGTGTGTGTGTGTGTGTGTGTGTGTGTGTGTGTGTGTGTGTGTGTGTGTGTGTGTGTGTGTGTGTGTGCGTGTGTGCGTGTGCGCCTGCGTGCCTGCTTGCGTTCGTGTGTGTGTTTAGCCCCGGTGGGGGGATGGGGAGAGGAAGTTTTGGATTAGGAAGTGTCGAATGGCTCTTGTGTGGGGATGAGAAAAAGACCTTTGGATGCCTTTGTTGGTTTGATTACAATAACAATAGTGGGTCTTGGTTAAGGCCAGCGGACAATCCATTTCCCAGCTACACAATGAAAATATAGAGGACAGCTTTAGCTGGCATGAGGCCCGGCATATTGTAGAGTGCATAATGCAAGAGTCCCAAAGTCTTATTTAAAAAACTCTCTTGCCTATACACTTTGTCCACTTTGTCACCATTTAAAGAACTGATTCTACAAATGTCTTCTAAATCATGAGTTTTCTGGACCCCAGAATTATATGTAATATTGGCCGCGAGCCTCATTCTGTTCCAGGGACCCCCCAGAACCAAAGATTTGAGTTAAAAACGTTCGCTTTAAAATAATATATAATTCAAAGATTTGCGCCAGAAAGTGCACAAAGACCCACACACCGTCTGCACTTACAATACGATAGCTAGCTAAAGTATAACATAATGCTTAAAAGTGACTCCACACCAAGCAAACTTGTTCAGACTAGTCAAAGACTGCTTAAAACTGTCAGATTGCAACAGACTAGCAGTTTTTTATTCAGCACAAAACCAGTCGCCCGACGAAACATTATTTCCCCCCATGCAAATTGCAAAAAGCGTAACATAGCTTAATATTCATAGTTGCCCGTTGCTTTAATTTGGGCTTATTTAAGTGCAGTTGCTTATTTGGGCTTGCTTTCATGATTCTTTTTGAAAATAGCATATGTAATAGGGCTCAAGTGGTGAAACTGGTTGCTTCTTTTGGGCTTGTTTTCATTGATCTGGTCGCTTGTTTCACTCACATAATCTGGCAAGCTAGCTTGTCACCAAACTGGAGCCTCTTATCATCATACATGATCTCATTCTGGGCTGGCCAATCACAATTTGCGTCCTCACTTTTCCGTCCTCACTTTTCTGTTCCCCCTTTTCCCTCAATTCGTACTTTGCTCAGCCAATCAAATCATTGCTATGGAGTGATCACTGCCAATCAAATCATAGATATGGGGTACACACACACAAAGCTAGGCATAGGAGGGGCTAGTGCTCTTCAAAAATATTTTAGTCCATTGAAATAATGAAGTGAATTGAAGGCTTATGGATACTTTTAAATTAAATTTGTAGACTGTCTGCAGTGAAATAAATAAATAATAGTGGGCCGTGCCCCAATTCAAGTTATTCTGGGTTGGTTTAAAGATGGGGACTCGGGGGAGTTAAGAATTCAGAATCTGCCTGCATTGTCATTCAGATTATCTATGCATTCACATAACATACATACTGTAGCAGCAGGGAATGCCCACCACCCTCGTGTGAGAACAGACACGTGGTGTTCGATTCACCCCTGGCAAACACGGCATAGCATAGGGAATTCTAATCGATTTGAAAAGGGATTTGACAAGGATCGCAACATGCTAACTGGCTAAACATGGCTGATGGTATTTCCTGGACTGTTAGCCTTGAATCAAATAATTTTAATAGGGTTTGAAATTGTATTTTGAATCTTTGAAACAAAGTAAGTCATCAGAGGCAGATCAGAGGTCACAGAAAAGAGAAAATCTAAATAAAGGCTCTATTGTCTCTATCTAAGTTTTGTCTGGAAATAAGTGTCTCTATCTAAGTTTTGTCTGGAAATAAGTCCTATTTGGGGTACAAACTTGACAAAACTCATTTCTGCAAGAAGTTCACCTCGAGTGTGTCAAAGACTCAAATATGGGCAGCTTTATCTCTGCCCATTTAACCAGGAAGGAACCAGCAGCTTTCTCAGCACACAGTGTTATAAGTGCTACAAAAGACAACTTCAGTTTTACTTTTATTCCAAGCAACGTATTGTCGTCAACGTGAATCACTGATGGATGACAGGGAAAGACACCCAGCTATAGGCACTGTGACCTGAATGTGTGTTTCGATCCGTTGTCAATAGGCATTATCCCCCACGATCCATCCAGTGCGTGGCATCATTGCTTTCTTGTTTTTTCATTGACTCATCCAATGTAATCAATCTATTCTGGTGGTTGTGCGATCAGTTTGTATCTCCATGCTACATCCCTCCTGCCTCCACCAAGAGCCTGCAAGTACAAACTATTACTAAGCCCTTACGTAACGGCTCTATAGTTCCCGTTAATATTAGTGTCTTATTACACACATGAGACATTTAGAGAGGGGGCATTGTGAGTCTGTTCTTCTCTGCTGCATTTCCTCTGCTGTCCTGAGGGGGAAATAAACAGTCACGTGTCTTGCTGTCTGCAAGACAGACACACATCATCATGACAAGACAGACACATGCAAGAATACATGCATGCGGATGACACACACATGTCACACACACACACACACACACACACACACACACACACACTGCGGAGTCAGGGGTTATATAACTGTGGGGCACAGGAGCCTCAAGCAGGGATTACCTTAACAAGGATATACTTATTCTGTGTAGCCACTGACAGCACTTCTCATATGAGTAGACATGAAATTGCCCCTTGATCTTACTATTTTGCGTGTCTTACTTACCGCCATGTCATATGTCTTGATTTAAGACATAGTGCTATTATGGGTGCAGTAATTCGCACTCTGCGCCATGGCTAACTTGTAGATCTGCTATTTTTCATTTCATTTGTTTTCAAATTCAGGGCATTTCTTTAATTACAGAAGAAAGCCATTGGATTTGGTTTTCAATTCATGAAAATGTTTTTTGTCAATGTTTTTGAAATAATAATCAAAAACAAAATCCCATTGTGCTGATTAAAAAAAAAATCCCAGTGTTTGGGAACCAGTGTTTCTAGAGCATTACCGATTGGTCAGTGAAGAGGTGAACACCTACTGATCTGAGAGAGAGAGGGAGGGGGAGGGGGAGGGGGGGGGGAGAGAAAGAGAGATGGAGGGGGAGCGAGTGAGTGAGCGAGCAATGACGAGGGGTGGGGGTAGAGGGGTTGCGGGTCGAAAGGTCACCACACTCACAGAGGATTATGGGAGATGCTTATCTCTAGGCAGGGGCAGTGTGGTCGGGAGGGGCATGAACGGGGCGATGGAGTATAGGCGGGTGTACCGGCCCAGAGGTCTTACACCCTCAGGGCCTTACTGGAGCGGCCAAATCGTGTTTTCATAACACTTTGTGTCTGTTTTGTGGCTTTTTTAACCCCTCCTCCCGCCCCCTTCCACCCTCATCCCCTCTCTCTCTCTCTCTACCTTCCCCTCGGCTCGCCATATTGCCAGTCTTCGACTTCCTCTCCAGATGAAACGTGATTCCGTCAACATTGCGTGTTTTTGTGGTTCCTTTTTAAACCAGGGCACCTTTAGAAAGAGACGTTTATCTTACAATCAGTTCCTTACACAACTGTACCAATAAAAGGGTGGAGAATCGAATTAACGGATACTTTGTTTTGGCAGAGGGATCAGTTGTGGTCATAGGAATGTTTTTTTTATCCTCCTTGCCGAGGACACTGGGAGCCCAGTGTGAACCAGTGTATGAACCCATTCCCCTCTGCTCACCAGCGAGAGCCCTGGGGCAGCATGCAAGCACAGCCTTGCACGCTGAACTGGGGAGTCTCTTTGCCTGAGGTATATACTTGGTTGCGTACTGCGCCGAAAAGAACAGATATGCTCGCTCACAACACGTCACGCGACGTATACGAATGTGATGGTATATGGTATGAATCACCCTTCTCCGAGAGAACACTTGGGCTTTGTGAGGAGAGAAGTTACAGTATAAGACTCTTCTCTACAGTATCTCTGCAGTGTGTCTTTCTCACTGTTGTTGCTGCTGTGACACCTGAAGTTTCCTCCAGGAATACAAAACAAGTCATTTTTAAACACTCCAACAAGAGCCACTGAGCTCCTTCCTATTCTGTGTGTGTGTGTGTGTGTGTGTGTGTGTGTGTGTGTGTGTGTGTGTGTGTGTGTGCGCGCGCGCGTGCGTGTGTGCGTGCGTGCGTCTGTGTTGTTTCTGTTCACAGGAGCGAGGAGTATGGTAACATGAGTTAATTGCATTCTTTTTTGCAGGGTTTGTCAAGTGGAAGCAAGTTAATGAGGTTAGGCAGCTTGTCTCATTGAGAATGAAAACTGTGCCTAATTGTGATTTCAGATATGCTCATAATCCCTTCATTTGACAAAGCTGAGGTTTCTGGGGAGGTATTGAGGTGGAAAGAGAGGAGAGAAAGGGAGGGAATTAGAAGGAAAAGAGAGATATGGGAGGCTTAATACAGTACGTAACAATATAAAATTATATAATTAAAAAAAAATATATAGAGAGCAATGAATGACATTCAAGTGGTTGAAATAAAGATTCAACTTTAAACTGTACAGGGTTTATTTTTAGTCTTGCCCTGTGCTGAATAATGTGGGCATTGAGAGCAGATTAAAAGAACAGAAACAAGTATTTAAAGCTCCTCCAATCAATACTATTACTTACATCTTTTGGGGTGAATTCTACAGAAATCTGCTAACGTCTGCTCGGTCTCAGTATCGTGGCACAACACTGGCCTTGTACACCCACATGGCAGCCAGCCTGTTGTATCAATACCCATGTTGTCATCATTATCAGCAGCAAGGCCTTTTCATGTACGTACCATGCCCCATAAATGTACCGTCGGTACCCTAAGCACACTGTCATTGTTTGTTTATATGAACAGGACAAAGAAAGAGTCGGTTAAATACAGAAACAGAGCACACAGGTGGATGCTGGGGTGGTGGTGGTGGTGGGAGCACAAAAAGAGCACAAAGCAGCAGCAGGACGGCAGCGCAGCAGCAAAAAAGAACGAGCTGTGTGCAGGGAGGGTCAATCACCAACGACAAAGTAGATTGAACCATTTATTGCAACAAATACAGTTAAACTTGGTGTGTTAATGGCCCCACTCTCTAAGATGTTTGCTAAGCAGCATGCTAAGCAAAATCAGGGGACGCTATGCAAAATCCCCATAGCAGCCGGACAAGAGCATGCCCATGGCAAGACTGGTGGTAGTACAATTTAAATGCTCTCTTTTTTATTTTGATTATGAGTGGGTATCGTCCTAATCCTGCCCTGCATGGATTATTTGGTGTTTTCCGCTTGATCTGGAGAATGGATTTGCAGAATTATGGTTAGTGTTAGTTGGTGTCCATGGTCTCAGTTTGGTGTTTCAAGATATTGGTTTGCTAATACACACACACACACACACACACACACACACACACGCACAAGCTTTTTCCTCCATGCTCTCTCCAAGTGCTTTTTTTTCCAGCAAATCACTTTAAACCAACATTGTTTTTGTTTTTGTTCATAGAACTAATATCTCTTATGTAAGGATCACCATGTACCAGTAAAGTGACAATTTGCATTCACACTCATGTGCCAGGATAACAATGCAGGCATTCTCACAAGGTAGGGTGACGTGACATTGATGGTACGGAATATGCCAGATTCAAAATCAGTGCACATTTACACAGAACACCTACATTAAATATACCAGTAAGTAGATTTGCTGGCATTTCAAATGACTGAGAACAGGATTATATTGGTCAGCAGGGGAAGTGGTAGTGTGTGTAATAGAGCCCGAATAATGCCAGATTTTTTTACTTGATGCGGATCCCAATATTGGAGAGTCTCATCACTCTTTGCCAATGTTTTGACAGATAACACCGATACCGATGTCGTAAAAAAATAACGGCCGAAGATATCTGCTGCACTCTACTGAGCAATGGGGTCACCATCACAAAGGGTGAAACAAGTTAAGTGGAGATTATAAGGTCCAGTCATCGCTGAACAATGGAGGACCTCTGACTATATGAATGGTTAGACGCCCTCCCTCTCTCCTTTGTCAGATGCTGTGCTCAGATTCCTTCCCGGTGTATCAGGTAACCTCCAGGGGCCTGAGCCTTCACATCAGTCAGCCAGTGAGCCAGTGATTCACCCCACTCCCGTCTGTCTAAAACCCCTGGCTGCACACTCCGTTAATCTTTCATCAGGGCAGTGTGTGCGTGCATGTGTGTGTGTGTGCGTGCGTGTGTGTGTGTGTGTGTGTGTGTGTGTGTGTGTGTGTGTGCATGTGTGCGTGCGTGTGTGCGTTCATTCGTGCGTGCGTGCGTGCGTGCGTGCGTGCGTGCGTGTGTTAATGCATTTGAGGTTTTACGGTAACATCAGGCAGAGATTTCACCTGGACTCTAAGCTGTGTTATTCAACCATTGGTCATTCACAAAAGTGAAACCATTGAAGAAAGAATACAACGACCTCAGTTCTCTTTAGACAAAATAACTATGACGATGACGCGAAAAGTAACCTATGCCTCTTGACCATTATGTCTGTAGGTTTCTATTCTTCCTTACAACACAATAACATTCACCATGAATGATTTTTTATCATCTCCTCCAGTGTCTTTCCAGCCCTGTCATACCAGCTGTGGCATACAGGGACTGCAGCGACACATACTTGTTTGTCTACGGTTCATTATCCAGTGAGCACTGCGGTTACCCCAACATTGCCTCCAGAGAAAGGGCCTTGGGGTGTTTTAACGTCCTTTGTCAAATGGCCATCGGCTCTCCAATGCTGACAGTTTTGGGACGCGAGATTAATTTGGGTGTCGGACAGCTTCAGTATGTCCTCAATCACACAGTAAAGAGTATACCGTGGGAGTACAACATGGTTGACATATGCAGCCTAAAAGCGTGCAGCAGTGAGACCTGTGAATATTACTAGCCAGTTCAAGGACTCATGTCACTCTTTTTCCTTCTCTTTCCCCCCTTTTCCTGTACAGAATGAAGAACAAGCTGTGGTACTTTGAGTTTGGCACCACTGAGACCATATCTGCTACGTGCAAGAAGCTCAACGAATGCATAGAGGTGGAGGTGAGGCTGCTTGGTATACTGTGAAATCCTGCGTGTTAATCCGAATGAATGATGTTCATTTCGAACATTAAAGCTGCTATAAGCAATAATATGTCAAAATTGTAATGACCTTTTTATTTTTTTGGTATTCAGACAGCCATTGCTGGCTCCCCCAAAACGCTCCCCCAAAAAATTAGTCTCTGTGACACATCTAGGGGCCGCAATCTGCATTCAAAGATTTTCCTATAGAAGCTTTGTCATTGGTCGATTTGCCTGTGTGCTTCCTGATTGGTTAGTCACTGCGACCGGGCTTTTTTCTCCGACCAATGACAATTCTTTTTGGGAGCGTTCTACTCATTGCTGGCTGTCTGGATACCAGCTTTAAAAAGACAAAAATAAAATACAAAAATTATACGCAATAATAATGCATTAAAAACATTAAAACCAAAGCAAAACACAAAACAATGCACAATAATAATCATAATACCAAAAAAATAACAGTAATTGATCAAAAGGGAGTAGGGATGAAACCTATGCTTATCTGGTCCTACCCCTATTTTTCAATTTAAATCAGGTCTCTATCAAGATTTTACCAGTACCGAACCATGCTGTACCATGTACCCTCAAACAACGCCAGATATAGGCCTGGGCACGGGTGCCAAGCTCCTAAATGCCCTGACTGGAGGACTCGTCTGAGGGCGAGTCCTCCACCAAACATTATGGCATGCAAAAATCAAAACAAAATCAAAGCTATTTCAAATTAAAAGGCTTAAACACTACGCTTAAACTAACTACAACTGTTGCACCACCAAACCAACATCATTTCATCATCCAAAAAATAATTGGCTAGGTGTAATATAAATACTGCCTGTCAACAAGCTGATTTATCTCTCTTTCTACAGTGACATACTGTAACAGGCTCTAAAATACAGCAAACGTTTATAGTTTCGTTCAGGCTTTAAGGGGAATTTTAATTAAGTACTTACACTACAGTAAAATCCTCAGTGTTCATTTAACATAATTAACTACTTAAATTCTATATACTTTGTTGACCAGGGTCTCACAGGGGTCTATACTTTGTACCCTCCTTTTTTGCCTTTACACCAAATATCTTCACCAAAAATAGCTGATGTACAAACTAATAGCGCTGCGAATGTTTGCCTATTTTCGCTGAATCATAATAGGCGACTATTATGATTATGACATGCCCAAAATAAGGATGCTAGGGTTCATGTGGTAAAACTAACGCTAAGGGTTTTACGCTGTACATTTCCCAAGTGGGGCTATTCTCAGCTCTATATGCAGACACACCCCGCAATGCCTCTTTCTGCCAATGTTATCACCTTTGTGCTCAACACACAGTGAGCCTCAAAGGTAGCACTGGATTCCATTCCAAATCACTTGCTCAACTTAGATAATACAGTATGTCTGAATGGCATGGTTGAGAAATTGAACATATCAAAATAATAAATTTAACAAAATAATAAACAATTAAATAAATACCATGTGCATGCACAAACGCATCACAGACTAGCATAAAAACTCTAGCCTTGATATGGAAGTGCTTTGTTTTAACAGAAATGTGTGATAACGATTGGTTCAACTTTAGAGGTGACTCCACTGTATACAGAAAGATGTTATCAGTTTCAGGCGCTGGAGTTCTGAACTGCCAAGTTTGCACATTCTCTTGTTCTCGGCTAGACACTCATTCACAAGCACAACTAATAGTGGCTTGTTTTAATAATTACAGTTCAGCTAGAGAGCATGACCTGTTAGTACCACCCACCTCAGGTCTCTGTGAACTGGTAATGATTACCATGATAGTGACTAAATGGTAATCATTACCAGTTTACAAAGATCTGGGGTGTTATTTTAAACTACCCTGCCAGCCTATTGGTGTTATTATTATGGCCCAGAGCTGTATAACACGACTTATCACGCAAGTAACAGACCTCTGTCAGATTATAATTATTCTAAAGTCATAATTATTCTATGCCCCGTGGAAATGAAGTGATTTATTGTGTGTGTGTGTGTGTGTGTGTGTGTGTGTGTGTGTGTGTGTGTGTGTGTGTGTGCGTCTGCGTGTTTGCATGCGTGTGTGCAGTGTTATTCTGTGGGCCTCTGTGTGTAGGCAAGCATGAGTGTATATCATTATTCTGTGTGTCCAGCAGCACCCACAGTATTTTTCATATATACAGTACATAATGTACACATGACATAATTTGTGGTTGCCACCATCAAGGGTGTGCAATGAGTCATGGCAAGGTGTTGTTTATGTTCTCTTTCATTTGGTTTAAATGACTGTTGAATCCAGATGAGCTTGACAAACATTGGACAAATTGGGTAAACGGTGCCAAATGGAATTCTATTCTGATCTCAGCGTTGAGCTCTTGTATAGACCTTTGATCTGCTCTTACATTGTTTACTATTCTACAGCTATAGCTTCCTCTGTTATACAGTTCTTGGAATTGTATACTCAGCTTCTGTCCATGTAACATATCGTGGAAAATCAATTGCCCTTGCCGTTATCCATGATACACCAGCTGGGCCAAGTGAGTACAGTCTCTGTGCTCTGTCCAACTCTGACATTCCAGCTATCCATTAGCTGAAGCCTCAGCATTACCTCTGTTGGGTTATATAAAATCCATACATGTAAAATTAACGTTCCTTTCATTCCTAAATCAAATTTTAGGATTTCAATACGATGTGAAACGCTAGCCTCCCGATTATTCAGCCCCCTGTTATTATATTAGGGTGAATAAACATATGACAATCATGTCCCACATGGGAGCATATAGAGGTATAATTTTCTGTTATGCCAGGGCAGTGTTGTACACTGTATATGCGATAGATGTCTTTCTCGCTGACTGTCTCTCTCTGTCCCCAGTGCGATGGGATCATCTTGGACCTCAGTAATACATCGTTGGAGGGCATCGCTGTCCTAAACATTCCCAGCATGCACGGTGGCTCCAACCTGTGGGGCGAAACCAAGAAGAGGCGCAACTACAACCGCATGAGCAAGAAGGTTCCGGACAGGATGCCGGCCAGCACGGTCACAGACGCTAAGGGGCTCAAATTCTGTGTGCAAGGTGAGTGAAGCGAAAAGTGCATGGACACACACATACCGTACACACCACAGAATGACTTCAGGTGCCACACAGGGCCTAAATCCTGGCGCTGCTGTCGTACTAAATGGATTGAATGTTTTCCATCCATGGTCTGAATGGTGCCCTATGGGGTGTCAAAAGATCTATTGTGTGTCGCTGACACGTTCATGGCCAAAACACAGCAGGCCAAACATTAGGTCATTTATACAGCAATAAAGAGAGGTCTTGTCTCCCCCCCCCCCACACACACACTACTGGGCCAGCATTGGCATATGGAACAAATGAGTGTACACACTTCAACTTCTAGTGTGTACTTCCAAAGGAAACAGTTTGGGAACACAAGCCAGGGCATCTGTTTTCACATCTACCTCAGTATTTGCAGAACACTCTACGGTAAAGTGCTTCACAGTGACCTCACAGTGCCACCAGGCAGCAGGAGTTGCGTTGGATGTCAGTATCTATCTGTGTCCTGCCGTGGACGTATGCAGTCTTTCTGCTCCCTGCGGGCGTGTAAGAAGACTGTCCTTTGTTCCTTGTTTATACCTTGGGGACAAGCCATGCTGGCAGATATTGCCTCAAGGACAGTGGCAGCAACTGAACAGCTATTTTAGATTTCTACAAATTGACCTCAAACATCGGGGAAGGGAGGAGAGGAGACTTGTACTATTGGCAATGTCCTTTCGTCTTATTTTGTCAAACTACGCTATTATTTGTCACATAAATTAATTGAACAATCCACGTGTTTCTCAGCCACTGGCCAGTTCTGTGCTCTGAAAAGCGAATGTTTGTTTCTAGTTCATGTTGTTCCCGGCAACTGTGTCAGTTGAATTCGTTTTTATAATGTCCTGTCATTTTATGCAATAAAACATTTTGGAAAGATTCAGCTGTCTCTACCGAGGATATTTATATTTCACAGGCAATCAAAAGTTTTTCTTTTATCAAAAGTTGGGGCCATCCATTATGCAGAACTTGTACTTTGTACCCTCAACCATATAAACCTATCTAACATCGTGCCAATCATTCTATACTTTCCTTTATTGTTTTATATACTGTACATACTTTATTTTATGTGTATTTCATTTCACCGCTTTACATCTCTTCTGACTGTGCTGACTGTGCTGAAACTTATTTCCATGGAGACTCCAGGGCTATTCTGTACCAGAAAGAGAGCGGCATGCGCAATGAGAGAAGCAGAGGACGGGAATAAATGACGTTAACACTTTCCCTGCGATTCGCGTTGCCCGAGTTATGTTTTCATTGTTTAATCCATGTTGTTAATCAGTTTTAAGTCATACGGGCAATCCACCGGAACAGAATGGGATATGAGACGCGTTTTGATGACGTCATCGCAAAAAGGTCATCCGCGCCATTGTGCAAAGGGTTATGGGAAATTGAGTCCCTATTGTTTACATTGGGGAAGTTGCCGAGCAGCGCACAGCTTCCTCGTCTGGTCTGGCAATCACAACCGGTCTGCCGACAGTGACTTATCTTTGTGTTTTGCAGGTTGTGTTGTTGTTCCGTGTTTTAGTCGTTTCTCCGTGAATAACGTGTGTCCGCTGTCCGTGCATCTTGTTTTATGGGGGGGAGTGCAGATATTGCCGCAGTGCAGATATCGCGGCAGTTCTAGGAAAGCCCTGCTATGATTGGCCAGTACGCCCGGTAGTCGAAGACCCACGAAGCTGGGTTGAAAACGCACAGGTAAAGTAAGTGATGTATCACGGCCCCAAAGCAGAGGCGTAAACGGCACTTCCGCATACTCCACACATATGTCACGGTCTATGACTTGGCCAACCGAACCGCGCCTCTGTCTGTCTGTCTGTCTGTCTGTCTGTCTGTCTGTCTGTCTGTCTGTCTGTCTGTCTGTCTGTGCGTGCCTATGTGCGTGCGTGCGTGTAACTGAGACGGATGTCTGTACGGTAACTTACCGTCACATCCCCATGCGGTCACCTTCCCAGCCTCTCAGCTAAACAGTCCCCCCCCCCCCCCCTTCCCCCCAGTGGTCCAATGGCCATCTCCTGTCCTGTGCTGGCACAGCTGCCTGCCCTTACTGCTAAATCCAAAAGGTTCTGACTGGCTAAGCAGGACAATGTTTCCATATGCCCCATATGCCAGAGAACACAGGGGAGAGTTTTCTCACTTACACAGGCGGTGAAGGGATACACACACAGAGGAGATAGTCTATATAAGATATACAGTAACAGGGTGGTATATGCTGTAAAACCCACCTGTGCATTAAATCCAACCTCTGGTTGGAGGACATGATTGGGCGTGCATTGTCGCGGGTGGTTCCGACAAACTAAACAAACCGACGGAGAGACCCAAACAGTATGTGAGGTTAGTGTTAGTGTTAGGGTTCAGAAATACATTTAAAAAGCAGGTGGCTAGCACACATCCAGTTCCTTGCTGGTGCTGGAAAAGAGATAGATACACACAGAGAAGGAGAAGTCCGCACACAGTCTTTGCTCCAACAGTGTTTTTGTTAAAACACTGACATTATTCACTTAAATACATTTATCACATTGTTTTTCTTCGTGGCCTTTTGCCTTTATTGATAGATTACAGTAGCTTGACAGGAAATGGGGAGAGAGATGGGTGGAAGACATGCAGCGAAGGTCGTCGGGATCGGGACTTGAACGTGATGGAAAACATAGTTATCTTATACCATACAGTAGCTATTTTTTATCTGCAGTGCCATTGGCACATTCCACTCTCCCTCCTGGCCTGCCTATCTGCTGTCTTTCAGACCTCGCAAGGATGACATTTGGCAATATTGCCAAATGCCAAAACACTTTGCTTCTGGCAAACTCATTATTATCGTTGCTTTTAAGCTGTCAGGCCATAACTTTGAAGGATAATTATGCTAGTCTGGTTGCACACAAAGCACACTACTTGTTTTGGGGGGCGACTGCATTATGGTAATGTGGGCGTGTAGGTATGTGTGTATGTGTATTGTGCATGTTCACATATGTATGTTCATGTGTGTGCATGCGCACGCACACTTTGCATGTATGCATGCATACATATGCATACCAGTTTGCCTCATGTCCATGTTTACATGTCATTCATCTGAGCAGCGACGAACAGAATTTCCCATGTGGGATTAACAAAGGCCTCTCGTACTTTCCCTTCCAGTTCTTGTAGTTACTGCACTGTTGATTCTGTTGAAATCTTTGCTTTTCTAACTGTGTGTCTTTAGTACAATGCTAAAAGTTTCTGGATTTATGAGAGTGTAAGCGCATGCCAAGGCAATTGTGCATGCAAGTATGTGTGCGAGGGAATCTTTGTACTGCAGAGTTGTCCCACAGGATTTAACCTTCATTAAATTTGTTCTTTTGCCATTTAATCCTATAAGGAAACAAATCTCAGAGTAGGACATCTCTAGTTTCTCTGACAGACGTGCGTGCGTGCATGCGTGGGGGCTTTGTGTGTGGCTATGAATATACATTGTGTCATGTATTTATCCCACTGTAGTTAAATATGCATGTGCGTACATGCTTGTCTCCTAGTGTCTTAACATGCCTGCATGCACGGCTTACTACTAATTGTTAATGACAGTTGTTTGCTCTGCCCGCAACAAGATCATGCCTTTGAAGCTCTTTGCTGCAGATAATGCAATCAGCTAGGTTACGGTAAGTGAGCAAACGGACCCATGGCTGGTTCTGACCTCACAGATGAATCCTTAAGCCTCTGATTGACTTTGTTTCTTGCTCTGAATTGGCCTACTCAGTGAGTAGACTGAGTAGACAACTCAGAGCAAGCAGTAGACTCTACTGCATGGACAGAAAATACAGCTTAAGACAGATACACATTGCAGAAGGCTGGTACAGTAGCAAACATTTCACTGAGATATCTGCTCTCGCTGGATCTAAATTTAGGTGCTGCATCTCATATCCAGCTCTCATAAACAACATTCCTTAGCAACCGGATGGAATAGGAAATCCTACTTTACTTTTAAAAAGTTTTTTGTGTGCGTGTGTGTTCAGTTTTCAAGCACAATGGAGGAAATAATGTAAAATTGTGTGGTAGAACTGAATTGAAGCCTGAGATTCAGTCAGTTGTGTATGGCAGTCAGGTGGGTGGTGGAGGAGAAATTCACTTTGACCAGGAGGCGAAAAGGATATATGTACGCAGCCCCGGAGGCAAACTCCATGCATTGCCCTGCTCCACCTCGAACCTTAATCTCTGCTCCATCTTTCCCCTCCCCAATTCATTTCCTTTTCAGTGCCTGGATCAAATTCCTCAACTTCCTTTACAGGAGATGGTGAGCGCAGACTGCAGAGCAAAAACATACACTGTAGATGTGCCACAGTCTGACACCGATATCTTTCGGTGCAAGGGCAGAGGCACCCCTTGACTCACAAGTGCAAATAGGTGGAGAAGCAGTGACTTTTGTTCATGGGGTTGAATTGCCGCGAGGTTATAGAGCTGCACTATTTCAGGTGACCATGTTCCCCAGTTTCTCTCTCACCTTTGTGACTCCTTGTCTCCACCAGGCCGACACTTTTTCTAGTTCATTTCTCATTCCTCTTCTCTAGCATCTCTACTCACCATCCTACAGCCTCTCTCTCTCCCTCTCTCTCTCTCTCACGCACACGTGCACGCACGCTTTCACACACGCACGCACAAACACATGCACGCACACACACACGCACACACACACTCACACGTCTCACACACACACACACACACACACACACACACACCCCTTGCATGTCCTCCCCCACAACACTCTAGCTCTGTCAGTGTCTCCTTGATGGAGGAGAGGGCTATTTCAGGCCCTCTGCAGCCAGGGAGCGTTTATTGTTTTCCTTTCACACGACAGAAAAGCAGAGTCTATAATTACTTAGATTTCCCCAACCCTGCCTGTGAAGCATGCTGGTAGTACAGTAGCTGTATCAAACAGCCTCAGAGTCGATGGACATTAGGGGAGTGAGATGACCTCCTACGTATCTCCAAGTCTCCAAGTCAATGAATGCTCAGGATTCCTTCTGACAGCAGCAAAAAAGATCACTAAAGACTGAGTCTGTCAAAGCTGATGAGATTGGCTCTTGTCTGTAGCCTATGATTCCCAATTTCCCATGGCTGTCATTTCCCCCCGGCAGAAAGTTCCAATGAATTTTGCACCACTCAGTTCACATGGGTGTGATTTTTTTTTATTGTTTGACAAGACTGGCTGAGAAATAAAAACTGCAGCTTCATAACATCAAGCCTTTACTGGCCGCTTGACGGTGAAGGGCTGCAGGGTTGCACATGGTGTATTTTTATACCGTGTCGTCGTAACATAGCGCACTCCGTCAAAAGGCCAAGTGAGCGCTGCTCGCCCCCATACTATACCTTCACTTCCGTGTGTTGCTGGAGAGGTGAGGTCCAGTTTCTCTTCCATCTTCCATGATGGCCTGGGAGCGATGGGGGGGGGGTGGAGGAAGGAAATACATGCGCTGTAATATCCTGAGTGTATAAATGTAACCAAATGGGTCCATTTGGTTTTATTTGTACACTTAATTAAACTGCTCCTGAAATGATGATATGATCAATTTTTTGTCAGGTCTCACAGGCTATATAGCTCTCTGTGAGAGAAAAGGGTTGTGTTGTGGTGAGCAGCAGAGAGATGTGTTGGAAAGGTTATAAATGTGGACCCTCGTGTATTTACTGTATAACGCTAATCCTAAAACAGGTTATTAGAAGGCTAAGTTCACTTATTTCAGTAGACCTATACTTTATTAATATGATTTGCCTCTACATCTGCAGGTCTCCAGAGAATATTAGCTCCAGGGTGTCAGCAGAAACGGCGAGCTGTCATTTCTAGCCTCTTGATGCTAACAAGCAGTCCAAACAGGGAATGTCAGAGTAGCTCCATAAAAGCCAGTCTGTGGAAGTGTCATTGTGCCCAACCGCTGTGTCTTTACCACGACAGCCGAGAAAGCAGTAGCATTTTCACTCAGTGGATGTTTTTCTCCCAAACTTTCCAGGCTCCATGTGTTAACCACTTACACACTCTATTCTCAGTGAAACTGACCTGAGTTGGACTTTTTTCCATCAACATCACGCGTTGTAGATCAGCTGTTGTTGGCTAATGTTCCCCCTAGATTCTAGGGGGAACATTAGCCAAAAACAGCTGATTCTAGGGCCTAGAATATGGATGCTGGGGTTCAAGTGGTTAATGTTTAGGCTACAGTCTGACTTGACCATACACTAATTAGTAGTAGTAGTAGCAGTAGTAGTAGTAATAGTTTATTTCGGTCATTAGCCATGTAACAAATACAATTATGACACTTCATACAACAAACAAAAATAAAACGGAACAAAACAGCTAGACCAAAAAGGTGTAGGTTGAAACCTCAGTTTAATGTCTACCCTTCTTACTTTTTTTGTGGCTTTTGCCTTTATTTTATATTTTTTATAGAGGGACAGACAGGAAATGGGGAGAGGGATGGGGGAGTGACATACAGTAAGGGCCGACGGGATCGGGAGTCGAACCCGCGGCACACTGCCGCGGGTTCAACCATATATGGTTGTCAGTCCATGATGACAGTCTCTAACCCTCTACACTCAAGACACGCTATATATATTGCCATGAACCCTGGCCATGGCCATGAACCATGGCCATATCTGTTTTTCATTGTGCATTTTTTGGTCAAAGTTGATCCCATGCCAAAGCGACAGCACTCGCCCAGCAGTCTGCCGGCACCCAAGCGCATGCGTGCAGCCGTACACACGCCTATCTGCCCCAGCAGCGCGACCTCCACACTCTCATGGAGGAGACTGCCGACGAGCAGAGAGCAGACGCGGATAAAAGTTCAGGTTTTTTTGGGTGCGATTGAGCTCAGAAAACCCGCCCCAAAAAATACGAAAAATTACAAAAACTTTTTTTAATGTCATGATCCCTTTAATAGTCTAACTCCTGCTTCTCAACTGTGCCGGATTAAGAAGCTCTGTTGACCTCAACCTATTTATTATTTATATAGCTCTCTTCTGCAATATAAATATTGGGGTTTGTGTTGGTTTTACATGTATTACCTTTTCCCCGTATCTCCACACAATAAGTGTATTCTGATTTAGATTGTTTGCTTTATATTATAATACATATATAAATAGTGAGATATAGTGAGTGAGAGTGCGTGATGATCTGATGACGGAACTGTACATTCGTGTGTATACTGTACGTCTCTAATGAACTCAACACTCCCAACAGCAAGATGCTCCTCCCGCTTCGAATGTTTTGTGCGTGTGTGTGTGCGTGCGGTGTGCTGTGCATGCACACACACACTACTGCTGTGCAGTGCACACGTATAGTACATTTGTGTGAAGCACAGCAGTGACACAAACCTAGCTATGCCTGCTGCTTGGCAGAGCACCACCATCCCATCCCATGATGCACTGCGGCCCCCGGCTTATCCCATTCTGACCGGGCACCCATTTTGGTGTCGGCATCATGTTATGCTTTAGCTATTGAAAAATAGCAGATCTACAAGCTCATATCGCGCCACCGAGTGGCGCGATACGAGCTTGTAGGTCTGCTATTTTTGGAAAAATCGAAGAACGACTGACATTTTTAGAATCTGATCTCAGGTCAGAATGGGTTCGTCAGACCAGTGTGTGTCCGGCGGAAACCTCGTATGAATCTGATCTCAGGTCAGAATGGGTTATGTAAGAGGCTGTTCTATTCTGGGTGCCACCTCACTGCGACGTAACAGCGCTGGCTGGCATGATGAGAGTCAAAAGCACAAGAGCTCTGATGAGGCGGGAAACATTGGCTGAGGTGAGAATCAGCATGGTGGGTTATACTCTGCCATCAGGCTCGCCCACCCGCTGGGACGACGCCATGCCCATTTTTGGTCATAGGAGGAAGTGGTGGGTGTATTTCGAGATTCAAAATGAACGCTGCGCGATGAAGGCGTTTTAGAGGGTGTCGTGAAATCTCAGAATAAAGACTGCATCGTTGGGAAATTTCAACGGTGTCTTCTATCCTGAGCAAGTCACATTTTACTGCATTTTACTCCACGTCTGTATAGCACATATAACCACACGCTCTGCCGTTTCTAGCCACAGAAGAACGGCAGACTGTCTCCTTCCATCCATCCAGACCTTCTCTTAATTCCCATCTGTCGTGTGCATTAATTATAGCAACCTTCCCCCTCTTAATCCTTTACTGACCAAATGCCCGGTTTGTCATTAATGGATGCCGAATCCTACTGTATTTTCTTAGAAAGCTCTGTGGGCGTTCGAGAGACGCAGTCAGTTCTTGGGACCCTAAACTGCTGTTCACGCTGACCAGGCGGACACTATAACTATAACTATATATGAAAATAGCCTAAAAATTGTTCTATCAGGTGAAGTGGAGGGTAATGTCCACGCCACAACTATAAGAAATGCAATGGTGAAAATAGTTAAGGTATATAGTTATTGTTATATAGTAATAGTGCTCAATGTGAACTACCCTTAACCTAACCACAAGCCCCACAAGCCTCTCAATGTGACGCCATGGACTCTACAGGTGAGGGGACTTCACTCATTAGGTCCACTGGCAGAGCCTGACCAGAGCCTTTTGTGGTGGTTCTGGATAACTGTGTATCCGACCGACTCGATGCCGGACACTGCACTCCCTGTGGTGGTGTGGAACGCGTGTGTCGAATTTGAAGTCGGCGGGGCGAACGGTTCTCGAGTTACGTGGATTACAGACGTACACACACACACGTAAAGAGAATAGAAGATAGATATATACTTTGTATTGGCTTGCCAAACCAATATTAATGATAATTAAATCTCCAAAATATAAATATTAGCGTTCCTCTTGCAATGCTTGCACATGCTTGCAATGTGATGCATTGCTCTAGAATGAATATGATAGATATGATAATGTAGTGTACATTTTGCAATAATAATAATAATAATAATCATATGTCAAATATGATACGTTTTAGTTAAACCCTTTCCACCTCTACACCAACTCTAGTCGCCATAAATAGCCAATCCACAAGCTTCCAACACATTATGAGATTGTAGATCTGCTATTTTCAGCTATTATGACATGCCCAGAATAGGGACACTAGGGTTCATGTGATTATACACTACACACACAACAATGTGTCCACACACACATATGTGATACTGATAACTCATTGGAATGTGGCTCAGCTGCTGTACATGCATGCTTAGTGTGGCCTTAAAGAGAATACTATGTTTCTTAATTTAAATTTCCATTCCAAGATGATGTTGAATTATTCTGGGTACTCTAACCTGATTCATATTTTAACTCCATTAGATAGGCTTCAGTATAATATAATGGTTGACAAATTATTTTAATGCACGAGAGTTTCAAACATCGGAAGGAGCAACGACTTGTAGCAAATCTGAATGGCAGTCATTGCAGTGAATAATTTTGCCTCCACACGTATCCTTTTCTTACTATCCTGACTTGCGAATTGCGAAGTATGATAATTCACCATGCTTCACAGCACAACAACACAACACACCCCACACACCAGCACCTTCTCGTGAGTCCAGTGTTGCATCATGACCTTGCACAAAGTCTCCCTATAGTGTAAAGTAAGAACACATGACCGTTTCCTCTTTGGAGTTTGAAACAAAGCCAGCAGGCTAAGCTAGGTCAGGCAACATCGGGCAATTATTAACATGTTTACATTGCAACAGACAGACAGGCCTGCAGCCTATACAGTTCCAGTCAAAACAGGCAGAGCTGCAAGTTCTTGCTTGTCAGGACTAGACAGTGCTATGGCAACCAGACCCTCAGGGAAAAGTCTGACCAGTTCCATTGGCTCTTCCTCACATGATGACTTTGTTTACTCCTGCACTGATGCAAACCCTAGTAAGTTTGAACTGACTCTCCACGGCCCTTCATTATTTCCATTATCTGCATTGTATCATTTTGAATGTGTAGCTGGCTAGCTGCAGTAGAGAACAGAATGTGACACACACACTAAGTGACTAAGATAACTAAACACATACAGTACAATAGGACTGCTTCTGACTGTCTAGCGAGACACAGGCTGCCATACAGTTGTATGTATGGCCCAATAGGCAGTCAGGAGAGAGCTGCCGCTTTCTGATGCGCATGCAATTGGGCTGGGTTATGTTTAGGTGTTCAACTGGCACCAGTGTGCATGCCCACTGAACGGCCTGCCTTTGCTAATCAGGTCTCAGAGCCCCACTCTGACCTGCTTAATTAGCCCTGGAATATGGGTTACCGAGAGAGATTTAACCCAATCATTCCTGGTCTAATTGTGTCCCTGCGCTATAGCATCGGCTCACAGGATTCTGTGGTCAAATCCACCCCGCAAGTGAGAAGCGTGGTCTCAGGTTGGTCGGCCCATCCAGCTTTACGTTCCATAATAACTGCTCTGACAGGATGTCATCTGGGAGTTATGTACAACACAGAGGGAGCCAACCAAATCAGTGCAGTATCATGAGAAACCTCAGTAACTATTAACCTTTCAGGAAATGGATCCAACGTATTTATTTTTTAGTCACAAGCTTTCGTTAATACTTTTCATTGATTCATGAAACCCACAGACACACTCAACCACTTTCACTTGCTCTTAAATTTGTTTCAAAACTGGATCTACAAGCTCACAACATACACAACATCTCGCATTGTGAGATGTTGTGTATCAGAGAAGATAGCAGTAAGGAGGATGAGACTAGCTGGCCACTGCCACCGACACAAAAAGCTTGTACTGTGGGAACCAACAAACGGGCATCGATCGAAAGGACGTCCCACACCTACCTATGTGGACCTACTAAAGGAAGATGCTGGTGCAGAAAGCACAAATGAGCTGGCCGGGATGTATGGAGAACCGACATGACTGGAGACGCCGATGGAGGGCTCGTCTGAGGACGACGTAGAGAGAGAGAGTGAGATTAAATAGGGAAATTGGGGTCCAAAAGTGGTGTCTCAAACTGAAAATATTGGAAGCCGAAGATAGGGGAGGGGGGCAGCTAAAACACACCACAGTCCATCCCAATCACTGTGGCCCTTGTGAGTGATCCTCCATTTAAACTACTGTTGGCCCTGTGCTGCGTTGGTTGGCTAGTTGTCACATGGATAATGCATTACTCTGTGTAAAGGGGAGCTGACAGGCCTCTTCATTTGTAGCACTGCTCAGTAGATATGGTGCTGTTAGGCGGAGAGACAACCAGAGGAGAGTGGAAGTGAAAGACCACTCACATGGTCTCCATTGTCATGTATTAAATCCTAGTGCAGGGCATGTACTGTATATCTCTGTGAAACCCATGCATAACTAGGACATGTAGTATAAAGGAATGTATTTGCTATGCAGGAGGACACATGATTACAGTGAGATTACATGAGGTATTATGACTGATCCTCTCATGTAGTTGGCTTCAGTGGCCATGTGGTGACCCATATTAACCCATACTCTGTCTCTCTCTCTCTCTCTATATATCTACCTCTCCCTCACTGTCTCTCTCCTACCAGACCTGAGTGACCAGCTGTTGGAGGTGGTTGGGCTGGAGGGTGCCATAGAGATGGGTCAGATCTACACAGGACTGAAAAGTGCCGGTCGCAGACTGGCCCAGTGTGCCAATGTTACCATCAGGTTTGCCTCATCATCAGATCATCTCCCACTGCTCGCCTCCCTGTCTCTACTCCATTCTTCCACGCTCTGACACCCGTTGCCCTGTCCATAAACTATACTGATAGATAGGGTTAAAGAAAATTCATTCAGTTATGAATTAAATAGATTCTCCTTTTATTTGTATATATTTTTTAGCACACTAATTTATGCTTCATCATGCGACAGCGTTGTAGACCAAACATAGCAGCTCTATGCCCTCTTTCGGTTCACAAATGTCAAATCCCTATGACCGACCGACTGATGTCAATCAAACAGGATGATAAATGATTTGTCCGACAGGCCTGAGGTCACCACGGCCTGCCTTCCAGTTCTGCCACCATTTTGTCTAAAAGAGAGTTTCTAGCTTTTTATGTTTTATGTTACTCTTGCTGTGCTCGGCCCATTTAACATCCACAGTGAGCCAGTTACTGGACAATTTTAAAGGGTCAATATTCACGTTCAAGTTTCTCTCTCTCTCTCTCACCTGTTCAGTGAGCTGCCCTTAATATTTTCCTAGAGCTGAGTAAAAGAGTATTCATCACAGTCATTCTCCCATACTGTGTTTCCCTACGCATGAAAGGCTTAAACTAACTTTGTGTGTGTGTGTGTGTGTGTGTGTGTGTGTGTGTGTGTGTGTGTGTGTGTGTGTGTGTGTGTGTGTGTGTGTGTGTGTGTGTGTGTGTGTGTGTGTGTGTGTGTGTGTGTGTGTGTGTGACTGTGTGTGTGTGTGTGTGTGTGTGTGTGTGTGTGTGTGTGTGTTTGTGTGTGTGTGTGTGTGTGTGTGTGTGTGTGTGTGTGTGTGTGTGTGTTTGTGTTGGGCAAGCATATACTGTGTGTGTGTGTGTGTGTGTGTGTGTGTGTGTGTGTGTGTGTGTGTGTGTGTGTGTGTGTGTGTGTGTGTGTGTGTGTGTGTGTGTACAGTGGGTCTGTGAGTTTAGAGAGGGAGGGGTGGTGCTGTCTGGGACTGGGTCTCATGGGAACAAAGTGTGCACTGTTTGACTCTGTCCTGGGATGGTGTGAACAGGCCTTCCGTGCCTCGGAGGTGTGTGTGATCTGACCCCCCCTTCTTCCCTCCCTAACTCCATACTCTTCACTGTAACCAACCCATACTGCAGGACGTCAAGACCACTGCCAATGCAGATTGATGGAGAGCCCTGGATGCAGCCCCCCTGTGCGGTGAGTCTGAACGACAAGTGTGTGTGTGACTGTGTGTGTGTGTGTGTGTGTGTGTGTGTGTGTGTGTGTGTGTGTGTGTGTGTGTGTGTGTGTGTGTGTGTGTGTGTGCGCGCATGTGCGTGTGCATGCGTGCTTGCGCTCATGTATGTACTGTGTGACTTCCTCTTTTTTTTATTACATTTAGAGTAACCTTGCGTCACCAGGCTTTCTACCGCGGAGAAAAGCCTGGTATTCGTTCTAAACTGAGCCTTGTGATACAGTTTAGAGAAACAAAACTGGTTCCATTGGTTGGTTCCAGTTTTCATCGCATTATTTTTTGTTCCCCACATAATGCAAATCAATTAGTATTAGTTTATTGTCGCTGGTCGCGCTACTAGTTAAAACAGAAGATGAACTTAAACAATTATTATACCAAAAGAAATATACCAATTTCAACAACTTTTAACCTAGGGGAATTATTTTGCAGGTGCACAGCATGCACCTGGTGGTTCTGGTTGGTGGTTCCGGCCACCTGCTGACGTTAGTTAGTTATTTCCGCTCCAACCGGATCAGAGAACCGAAAATGGTATTGATCCCAGGCTAAATTTATAGTATAGCCCCCCAGCCTGTAGGAGTACGTACTGTACAATGACCAATTTCACCCTACCCGCCCGGCTTCCCTCCCTCAAACATGGGCCAGTTGTGTTCGCATACAAAGTCGCATGCTCCACGGTGGATCCCACAACCTCTGTGGGGGTGGGCGGGCACTTTACCAATGTGCCACCTGAGCGCCCTGGGCTTACTTTTACAGACGTGTCTGTCTGTCTGTCTGTCTGTCTGTCTGTCTGTCTGTCTGTGTTCTTGTGCCTGCTCCCAGAATGCCATGGAAATAAATCCCCAATTTCTTTTCACATATGTTTTTGAAAAATATAGCCTGTGCACTTTTAATTTTACTTTTAATTTTATACCCAATGTCAATGGAACTTTGCCTAAATATGGAGATGACCTAACATCATAGAGATGACTGGCCACATGAAGTCTGAGATCCACATGCAGTCTCGATCCTCCCGACACTTTTAACCTTCCACGAGACCTGAGAACCGTGCACCATGTGTCAGAAATAAAGCTGTGAGACGAAAATGGCGGTTGCTAAACTTTGAAATCACAACTCACACTTGAGACTGAAACAAAAGGATTGTTCTTTATCGCACTGTTGTGTTGTGTTGATTTGTTATCTTATAGGTCCAGATCACACGCAAGAACCAGGTGCCCATGTTACTGGGTCCACCTCAGAAGACGCCATTCTTTTTCTTCAAGAAGCGTAACAGGAGCCGTGATTAGGAGGCACGCACACACACACACACACACACACACACACACACACACACACACACACACACGCATACAGTATACACACAACAAAATGACTGTTCCATGGCTGTGGGTGAATGGGGGATGGAGTTTCATTAACAGGAACACAACAACCAGGAGAACATTCCGAATGTCAATATCCTTAGAGACAACTAATTCCTAAATGGACCAAAACAGGCCCACTAAATGGACCAACAGGCCCACCAAATGGACCAACATGCCCACTTGCCCATTTTGTTCCTGAAACGAAAGACTCTCGGTATATCGACCTTTTCCTGTGTATCCACCATCTTCTATTTACTCTCCGGACCACGGTCCCAAGTCCTCAGTGCATGGTGTGGCTTTAGTCCCAACATCTTGCCAAAGTAAAAAATGTGTTAGGTCCCCACTCTCAGCCCAAACCTCACGCCCTCAGCTCTATGTTGGTGAGGGGTGAGGGGTGAGGGGTTATGAGGAGAAAAACAAGTCAGAGACAGAAGTAGGTTATAAGGTGAGATACCGAAGGAGGATAAGAAAAGTAGGGTGTGATGCCATCTCTTTGTATAACCCGTATGAATAATGGAACAGAGTGCATGTAAGAGCGCTCACTCCACAGGCCTCCCTGCAGACCAAAAAGCACAGCATGGTTGAGGAGAGGAAGAAGCCTCATCCAATATTGATACGTTTAATTTTACAAGTTGATGGTAGTAGTAGGGCATACCCTACTTGGATGTTTCATTTACAGGTTGATGGTAGAAGCCACATAACTCTGGCCTGGGGTGGGGGATTCATGTAGGGATTCTGCAGATGATCTAGAGTCTAGATTCTAGACTCTAGATCATCTGCAGAATCCCGGGCCTTGAGTTTGACATATAAACTCAAGGCCCGGGGGCCAAATCAGGCCTGTGAATGAATTATCTTTGGTCCGCGGGATGATATTGAATTAGTATTAGAACTGGCCCTCTGGTATATTGCACGGAACACCATAATACTACAAGTCCCACAATGCACTGCGAGTGCATTGTCACGTATCGAGGGCCCTCAAGCGCAAGCATGCGTCTTCTCTTCACTATTGATCAGCAGTGAAAGTATATCACTTGTGGTCAACTTTCAGCTACCCCTCTACACAAAAATGGCCCGTGTGTTGAAACACAGTCCGGTCCTCGACTTGTACCAATTTCTTTATTTTGGCCCACTGTGTATTTGAGTTTGACGTCCCTGATCTAGAGCAAGACCTCCGGACAGTTACGCTGCTTGCCAGGTGTCCAGTTGCTGTACATAAATTGGTTATAAATGGATTGGACCGGACTGAAATTAGGGATTGAAGGGTCTTGTTTTCTTCGCTGCGTACCAAAAGACACGTGTCCAGATTGAATCAACAACGGCTCCTGTCACCAAGCCACCCCCCGGCCAGGCCACCAAACGCCAGATGTCCTGACCCCCAGCCAGAGGACACTGGTAGTGAGGTTAGGGATTGAAATGAATCCCCTCTGGGGTGTACTACAACGGGGCCCCCAGGGGTTTTATTTACCAGAGCGCCGACAGGGGGAATCTAAAATTACCCCTCTATTTCAGGGAGGATCTATCAATCCTCCTGTGAAACTCTATGCTCTAATTATAGTGTCAAAACATCAACTGGCAATGTCAAGGGTGCAGGGACTGTGACAACCCAGGGCCATTACCCACTGTAAAATGCTGGGCATTTTTTTATTTCACTCATGATTTGGCTTTAATGGGGTGTAAGTGATATTATTTTGTTAAAATAAGTGTTAAATAGCTCTATATTCCAATGGTAACCATGAGTGTTTGATCGGTAACAACAAGGGTCTCCCTCAATTTCTCTCCTGTAAACACATAAACACAACAGAATACATTTTCAGGTGCAGATGTTTACTATAGAGCTGGAGAGATAGAGAACCCTGTTACCGGACGAACAGTATAGCAATGATTACTATCTATGAGCGCTAAGGTTTTGTTCTTGACAAACACTAGACCCCCAATCTAGACTAAACTAGACTTCACCAAATGACAATATGGTACTACAAATAAGGAAGTGATGGCCTCAGAAAAGGTGTAGAAGTGATCAATAGGAGAAAATAACAAATACTAGCATGTTATGTTGCCTGTCACTGCAACGACAGAACGCTTAGTTTAGTTACTAAACTTTGGTACATTAAACAGACTGTATCGAACATGAACATATTACTGTCAATATGGCAAATACATGTGCAGACAGTATTTGTATATATCTGGGAAGTAGGTGTAGGGCACATATAAACATGAATGTGATTTTAATATTATGTAATTGTTATCAATGTAGACTTAGCTTAGAGGAGCACATATCAGTATTCTTCAGTGGGTCACCATTATCAATGGCTCACAAAGGAGCTGGTGCAGAAAGCCTCTGAAGGCAGTTTTACCCACACAATCTAATTCAGAGATCTATTCAATGAAACATGCATTTATATCAGGTTTTGACCTGCTCACTTCAGGTTTGTTCTTTCCTTTTAAGTTAAATCAATAAATCAGCTAAATACATATTTGAAACAGAATCTAGGGAGATCTTGAATAAGATAAACAAATGTTAATGGAGCAGTGTTAAAACAGTACAATACATTTCATTGTGCATGGTCTATCTAATATCTTATTAGATTTGGGGGAATCTGCCTTCCTCCCTGCTAAACTGTATATGAGATGTATGTCTTAAGTGCAGGGCAGAGTATGGTTCGACAGAAGTTGTTCTGGTACAAACTGTGCTCCAAGGGTTGAGGCTTCCATGCCTTTTTTTACCCTAGTTCCCTTTAAAACAGTCACCACTCTCGCATCCAGGCCCCATTAAAACAGTGTATCTAGCTAACCATTGCCAAGACATAAATGTAATCTTTTCCATATAAGAAAACATCATTCCAGAGATTGGGTTGAACTTCTTCAGGTCATTTTCACTGCAGTTTAAACTGCTCTTTTTGTTTTGTTTATATGACAATATATGTAATGTAAATTAATAACACATGTGGTAAAACCTTTATACTCCACAAATAACATGCTGTATACTAGAGACTGTTCCAATACAGCCTTATGAAGCTTGCTTTTAGTTGAGTTGACCCCATGGAGCCTGGCGGCGAGACAACCTGGTGGGAAAATGAGTGCATGTTTACAGTTACTTTTCATTTAATGAAAGAATGGTTTTAAAAAGTTATATTATTAAGTGTACATATTTGTTTATAATATTTTATCTGATGTTAACTCACACCACCGCATGCCTGCCAATTGTCGCAACCCCTTTCCTCTATAACCATCACCTCTGTGGATCAGACATTTTTCTTTGCTTAAAAGCTCAATTTATCTGATATATCTATGTGTAGTGATTTTCTCTTTTCTTTTCTTTTTTGGTAGCATGTTTTATGATGATACTGTGCAAAGATAAAGACAGCCAATGAACTGTCTTACATTAAAAACGAAATCCCTGGAGGAAGTGTCCGCCATCATATAGTATCTATAGATTTATTGTTGGATCAAGTGACGGTGACATAAACACCCACACACAGCCTGTCGGAGTCCCCAGTCCATGTGTGTCACAATTCATGCTAGTCTTGTCCCTTGAAGTAATCAATAGCCTTAACATAAGAAATGGACCCACTCTCTGCCCACAGCTGTGCCCTATAAAATCCTGGGTGGTCGTTTAACTTAGACAGTGTACAAATGTAAGCAAATGGACCTCTACAAATTGATGAATTAACACTTGAGGATTTTACTGTGTGTGCATTTTATTTGTATTGGCAAAAACAAATAAAATGGCATTGGAATATTGAAAAGTTAGTTATCTCTGTATTGCAAAAACACATTACCCACTGCATGTTATTTATGGTCAAATCCTTCGTAACCCCCACATGTCATTTAGTTCTGTCTAGTTTTGTCACCGGCAACTGGTCTGTAGAAGGTTGCATTTGACCTGAGGTTAGACAAACCCAGGAGACCCAGAGGCCATCCATTACCTCAGGTTCGGCAGTAGAGATACTGTTACCGCAGAGGTTGTTAATGTACAGTGTTGCGTATAACGTTGACATCATTGAGCAGCAGAGAATGGCCTACCATTGTGTTATTATGATAATAGTGATATCTAAGGTTATTAGTTCCCCAGGAGGACAGTACAGCTAACTCACCAGGCTTAGTTTAGTAGACTACTGGCCTGGTCCCAGGGCAAGTTTCACTTTCAAGTGCCCTCAGTTCAGTGGGCTAAAACAAATGTAGATTAAATTACACATTACTGTACAATTTGCAGTAGTTCAAGTGCTGCTTGATTTGCCTACAACCACTGCATATGTCCAAACTGCAAATCCCTCTTACAATAATTAGCAGCTACATCCACATTAATCAACATTTAATAATGATAATGAAGAGATAGCCAGGGTCCATCTGTCCCCATGTATAACCACCCCCTTTTACCCTCCAGTATCCCGACCTTCCCTGGTTTATCGTACACTACTGTCCTGACCGTGCTGTCCTATTCTCAGCCTGGGACAGATTAGCGATATTGAGTGACATCAGAGGCGCAGATGCGGCAGAGCCCCGAAGTGTTGTTATCCCACATGTATATTATCAAATCACAGATACAAAATTCATAGAGAGGGTATTTCTGTTCATGTCAACAGAGGTGGGAATTAAGTCGCTGGTTAAGACACATCAACAACAGTATTTTTGAAGGGGACTACTAAACATATTACATAATAAATTGCAATATTTCAGGGAGATTATTCTATAAAAACAAGATAATCAATCATACTATATAACTGAGACCAGCGAATCAGATGACCTGCATAGAGTAGGACTTAATTTAACTCCCTCCCCCCCCAATCGTTCCCCAATAGGGTGAGTATGGTTTTGAACTGTCAGTCCATACAGGGTCACGGGCAGACAAAATCCCCAAACTCTAGTCTGTGATTGGATAACAAGGAGAGAAGAATCAATATCATCCCTCTACCCAGTGTCTACTGTATGTCTGTATTTGCACAGTGAAATCCTGACTGTTCGTTTATATGTATCAATGTACAAATGGATAAATGAACACTGAGGATTTTTCTGTGTGGTTTCCTTGCTGTTCGCTCTGTTGGCCTTTTGATGGACATTGATAAACAAAAAGGTTGAATATGCATTCTCTCTTCTTCCTTGATCTCTTTCACATTCATGCAACCATTATGTTATATGCACATGCACAGATACAGATTTCTAGCACTGCAGCCATAGCATTTTTGTACTCCAACTGTGCCTTTCAATTATATTCCTCTGTTGTTTCATTTTACAATAATATACTCACTCATGATAAGATCATTATATACAGTATGTTGGTTTCCTGTATTGGTGTGGGTGGACTGTGCCACAGGAAGCTATGCCTGTATTTTTCTTGGATCAATTGGCACTCAAACAGACATCAGCACCCATTAATCACAGATGATGACTCAGGTTCTGGCAGGTTAGCGTGAGGAAATTAATGTTGAGGTTGATTGAGTGAACAAACAAGAAGACAATGGCAATAAAGACACACCCATATTTCCCACAACCATGCCGCTATACAATCCTGCAGAAACAAGCTCTTCATGACCTTTGGCCCTTCTTGGTCAAGAAGAATCATGCTCTCTCCCCCAATCCACCGAGAAATGCACCTTTATATACTGGTGCTGTCATACTGAAATAAACATAAATCGAAGACCATATCATGTTAACATTTTATCTGGCAGTTAAATCCAGAGAAATGAAACACAAAAATTTGAATTAAATTACAACGATAACTTTTTACATTACATTCCCTGATTTCTGGTCAAGAGCATAAACAGAAGAAATGGAGATGGAGAGGATTAGAAAGAGACAAAGAAAATTTGAAACATTAGCCAGGGGGAGGGAATGAGGAGTTATTGGAGTGAGGGGGGTATATAAATAAAGATAAGAGTCGGAGAATAAAGGAATGGTTATAAAACTGGGCCTCTTTAAGCCTGCTTTTTTTAAATTACAGATCTTCAAGCTCTCGGCACACTGCGTCATGTTGTGAACTCTGCTGTTTTTCACCATTGCGACAATGTATAAATCAGGCTTGAGTTTGCCTTTGGCGAGGCGTCTTGAGTGCGGCTGCTGAGATAACAAGGCAGGAATTATTTCCCAATGTGCTATTAATAGCTGGCAAGTCACATCTCGTCCTTCTCTGGAAGAGCATCCTGTGCCCCACGGCTCCGCTTTCCCATTTTAACTCTTTTTTTAAATGTGTAAATTGACAGATATTTGCAGGCAGAGACATACATGCCATGATAATGGCCAGATCCACTTATTTAGTGTGCCTCATCGCATGTAGCTGCTGTTTGGTCGGTAGACATTGATGATGGCATTCATTCGTGGAAATTCTTACAATATATTATCTGAGTCTAAGTCAAATTTATTTAGTATTGGCCTCAATCACTGTTACATTCTCAAAGGGCTGTACATTAAATAAAGTAAACAAAACAAGCCTTCTGAAATTCTGCCCTTCCCCAAAAGCAACTGAATGTATTATGTAATACATAATCACACAGAGTGAATATTGTAAAACCATCTCATGTTTATTGCAGCGGTTCCAAATATGACTATTTTGGGGCGCCGTGGCAATGACAAGTTTGGGAACCTTTGGTCTATTGTGTGAAGGATAGCAGTTCATGAGTTTGGTGACTAGTAACTACAGGTCAGTAAAGTTTTCGGACTAGAGTCTACACCTTGTTAAGGATTTAGCCCACATGAGATGTGGGCACCAATGATCTGCGTCAGTGTCTGAGCAGGCTTAAATCACCCCTATCACTCTTCTTCATGTCTGTGACGCACAACATAAAGCCCTACTCGTCTCCAGCCCTTAATGTACACAAAAGCAGCTTGTCACTCTCGCCGCTTGCATATGTCACAGTTATACAAGGAAAGATTCAAAATGGAAACACAATATGCTCACTCCTCTCACGCCTCCAGGCGCTCACGTCCACCCACCCACATCCTCACTATAAAGATAGAGGAGAATAATTCAGTGGATGTTGTCACTGTTATACACAGTATACACTACTTTTTATTTTAAATCTGAGGCCATATGGTATCTCAGCAGGAAACCGATGGATTGTGCAGTCCAAGTAAGGAATGAGACTAGCCTGGGTAAACCCCTCCCCCCTCGCCAATGCAAATCTGGCGAGGGGGGAGGGGTTTACCCAGGCTAGAATGAGACATTACCCCAGGTGAAGGAGTTTAAGTATCTCAGGGTCTTGTTCAGGAGCGGTATTGCAGTCGCTGTACCGCACTGTTGTGACAAAAAGAGAGCTGAGCCAGAAGGCAAAGCTCTCTGCCTACCGAGAAATCTTCGTTCCTACTCTCACCTATGGTCATGACTCATGAAGGTCGCGAATACAAGTGGCCAGAATGAGTTTTCTCCAACGGGTGGCTGGCATTTACTCACCACCGCTCAACGTTATTTCAGCTCCGGTGGTCAGCTCACCAACGGAGCGGTGGTCACCTCACCACTGAAAATCCAGACTATGAATTGGCCTTTACAGATAGGGTGAGAAATGCAGTCACGTGAGAAAGACTCTGAGTAGAGTCGCTGCTTGCTTCTTTGCCTGGAAAGGAGCCAGCTTAGGTGTTTCGGGCATCTGGTTAGGATGCCTCTCGAGTGTCTCCCTAGGGAGATAGTCGATGCACTTCCCAATGGGAGGAGACCACGGGGCAGACCAAGGCACCCGCACCCCGCACCTGTGTTGTGCGTCTGCTAAATGCCTAATTCGTACATTGTTTGTGTGGGTTTGTCTCCCAGCAGTGCTTGTAATAAACACTGTATACTATAGGCTCCAATAAGGCCTGCCACTAACTCAACATCCGTGGAGTCTCTTTTCGTCTTCCACTTCGCAGTTCCGTGGACCTCTAATATGAACCCCCAACTGACTGCTGAGTGTGACCGTGGACCAGGCCTCTTCATGGAGCCCATCAGAAGTGTGACCGTGGACCCGGCCTCCTCACAGAGCACGACCTGGACCAGATGTGACCAGGCCCCTCCACGGAGCCCACCAAAGTGTGACCGTGGACCACCATCATATTACCACTACACTACACTATATCTTAATTATTCTCATACATTATATATTATTATTATCCGACAACATTGCTATACCATATTATATTATCCTACACTATTTCATTCATTATTATTATTGCTACTATTTGTAGTAATAACTATCCCTCTCCCCCTCTCCCCCGACACGGTCGAGGCAGATGGCCTGACGTTTCTTCCTAAAGGGGAGTTTTTCGTTACCACTGTCGCAATATTGCTCGCTTGCTCTGGGTGGATCTTTGTTGGTTTGTAAAGTGTCTTGAGACAACTTGTTGTGACTTGACACTTTAATAAAAATTGATGATGAGATGGAGGGATTACATCGTCACACTGCCCTTGGAATGCCTTGGGATCCCCCAGGAGGAAGTCACTATAATGTTGCTCTGGAGAGAGAAGTCTGGAGCTCTCTGGTGGAGATGTTGCCCCCGCGGCTTGACTACGGATAAGCGATTGAAGATGGATGGATGGATAGATGGAAGTGCCCCTGCTCACGTGGGTCAGGTGCATCCTCAGACACACTTGAGAGCCTCCTTTATTCCATTTTTATGTGAATTTAACAGTCAACATTTTTAGCCAATCAAAGAACATCCACCCCATAACTCCCCCTGCTATATTTTCCTCTACGAAACATGTGTGAAAATCCCATATCCTGTGTAAGACAATATGTTCACCCTTGGCCTAAGACCTCAGGCTCTGTAGCAAAACATAGCTCTATATATCCTATGAGACAAGTATATTCTATATGGATTCATTTATTCATGCTATTATCGTCCCTGAGACAAGCTTATAAGCTCTGTGTCATTGCTTGCACAGATTTTGTGGGGATTATAGTTTTCATACCATCTGCTGACTGTCCCTGGTTTGTTTTAAATTCTCAGTAATGCAAGCGAGTGTCTGTGTAATATGTGGGACTACAGTTTTAGAATTGACAGTGGTGATAATGACAAGGGTTTATAGTTCTTTGTGACCTCTGACATTTTTGGGTATAGCTCTGCTTCTGTCTCTCACACACGCATGCACACACGCACGCACGCGCGCGCGCGCACACACACACACACACACACACACACACACACACACACACACACACACACACACACACACACACACACACACCCCTCAAGGTGTGAGGGGTGTCTATATATATATATAGATATACTGTAGCCTATTTGAGTCTTGAACCCATCAGGTCTGGTTGATTAGAAACATAACAAATAGACAAGTAATCTAAGGTTTGACCCAAAATAAATTGCAATAGTAATCTTTCAAGGTTTTTTATGATCATTAAGGTCATCCAAATAACGAATAAATGTGTGAATTATATTATTAGTGGATCAAGGTAAATTCAGGCATTGAAAGTTGGGGTACCATTATAGGCTATAAGGCAAAACATTAAAAAATGTCATTAAGCTTTAAGTAGCATGTTGTGTCAAACTAGGGGGGGGTTCATGATTCTGAATCCATTGCAAGCATTAGTTTTGCACGAAAAACACGCCTTGGGAAAAAACGGCCATAGCTGTTATCACAAATGAGGTCATCACATTGGGCAAGCTAGTGACTATGGCCGAATCTGAGCAAATCGGTATTTTGTCACACACAAATTCCCATTGACAATGAATGGAGAATTTGCGTCATATGTGTCTGAGCAAATAGACATGTAACGTCACATGATTTACGATGATAAGAGCGCCCCTCACTTCACACAAGTCAGGTGTGATTGAAAAGACAGTAGGGCCTATAGGGATATGCACAGATTCATCCCACCCGAAGTTATGCGGGAACACCTACTGAGTGGCAAAAAAACTACTTTCTGGCCTTGACAGCCGATACATCCAAACAGAAAAATCCTATCTGAAGAATGTTAAACGACATTAAACTCACTTTGTCACTAGATCTACCACTCACTTCATGCATGCAACAAAATGAATACACTAAAAGCCAGCCCACACCAATGCAACTCCTTGCAACATGCTAGTGCTATTTACAACCATTATCCCCAATGGAAGTTGAATGCTTTCGTGTGGACTGGCCTTAAAAATGTTTTGTAGCAAGGAGTTGCAACTATAGTTGCTTTGCATCTCTGGACTGGCCTTTTAAGGCATTTATCTTGACAATTCTCACCAAACAATATGTTTACTGTAAACACATTTCGCATCAATTGTATTATTAATCAATACCTTTGGATGACTGAAGTTGGGTTAGTATGTGCGTGTCAGTGTGTGTGTTTGTGTGTGTTAGGCCTACTTCAGTGTTACTCCGGTCATTGACACTCCTTTGTAATGTAAGTACACAGGCAGAGGTCACTGCCTTCTTGTTTACCCGTGACACCTACACAGGTAGTGTGTGTAGTGTATACAGTGAAAATGTACAGTAAAATGTTACATTAGTCCATCATGTGACTGTAACCTTTTAGTTTTAACAGTAAAAAGTTAAAAATGTTGAGTAACCTAACCTTTCTGTACCATGTGGCATTTTTAATTCCTATGTAACTGGCCCTTTAAAAGCTATCGGCAGGGATGGCTGAAAAAAAGAAAAGAAAAGTGAATGAAATCCAACCATTCATAAAAATAGGCCAGAGTTACTCTGTGATTGGTCCAAGGACATCTAATGCATAATTCATCACCTCCAGATAAACCATTGGCTTCTCGGCTTTGAAGGACACTGTGATTGAACCAATCAGAGCATGTTACTGTGTTCCAAGTTTCCCAGGGGAAAACCGACCGGTCCATTAACGAAAAGCTCAGTCAAGTTTCGCGAGTCGAAGGCTGCACGTCGTGTTATTATCCGTGCAGACACACAGACGGCCAACGGCGCAAATTTTGTGTGGATCATTTCAACACGGGACGGAATATACGCAATATAATAAAGGTAAGCCCCCTAAAGCTGCAATATAAGCCTACTTTATCAGTCAGTGTTTTGACAATGACAAAGTGATATAAATATTTCGTGCGTACATACATTTTTTTTCCAACGCCATCTTCCTCTAGTAATATTTACTTTGGCAACCATTTTCTATGGGCTTTTTGTGTAAGTAAGAATACGAGCAGGACTTTGTGTTTAAAGCACATGCATAGTATTTGCACCTTACGCGTTGTTATCTCTCTTGATATCAGCTTTGGTTATCAGCGCGGTCTGGCGACTGTTTGTTATTTTATGAATGGGCTGGAGCCTGGAGGGGTCAGTTTTTTTGGTTTCCTCATCTTGTGTTCCTCAGGGATCGAGTTTCACTTCATTGAGAAAAACAAGAGTCCGTGGAGGGAGGGAGGGGGTGGGGGAGGGGTGGAGAAAAGGAGGGGTGTCGGGTGATTTTCATCCCCCGGTGGCGGCCCCATCATCATCTGCTTCTGCTTAAAGTGAAATGCAAACTTTTGTATATGCCTAAAGTTCGGCAAAACAAGCGCACACTGCGGCTAAACTATGCTCCCTGGTCCTGGATTGCTTTCTCGCTCGGGATTTTGAGCTGTAATTTCTATTTTTCTCATTTGCATTTTATGGTATAGGCTAGAATGCTAGATCTTCATCTTCTGGAATAACTGCGGGCATCTAATGTTAAACCTAGCGTGTTACGGTGTTTGCATGGGGTTTGGGTATTTTAAGACTAACGTCAATAAAGCACCTAATAATATGCCATTATTGGCTTTTGTGACATAGAAAAGCTGTTAAAACTCATTGATAATGGACATTTACTGAAACAATTATGTGCCCTAAAACTAGCCCCATATGGTCGCTCATTCCATAGCCTCATTCTGTATCTCGGAGCTGCAGAATGAGCGTAGGGACTGAGGGACCATATGAGGCTACCCTAAAATGAATAGTTCGCCAAACGCGCTCCTCAGCGGGTTTTACGCACAGACATTTCCCATAAGGAGCCTAGTTGAATATCGGATGTTTTAACTCTACATTGTAATTATGATTGTCCAGAAGCTACTCGCTCATTGTAGTGTCATATCAATCCGGTGCGGTGCAGCCACCGCCGTGGAAGTGAACTTTGCAAGTGGCCACCGGTGCACCCAAAAGCCCACTCAAAGGACGTGTCGTTTAAAAGCAGTGTAATGACTTAAGATGTTGTGTGAGATACATTACATTTAGTTATCACAATGTTACAGCATGCAGCTGAACATGAGACACAAGGCTGGTCTTAAAATAATGGGACTTTGCTTTCCAAGACGATTAACGTAAATAAGCACAGATGGCTGCGTTTGGTTATGTAACATGCTAACGTGCGTCACTTAATGACGGTGTATTTACATCGAGAAGCCTTGTCTATACCAGCATGTTTCAGTTAAATTAACTGTTTGTTGTTTCAATAAGAGGCATGATGCAGGCCACAAGTCCTGTGTATGAGGATATGCACAGTGTAGGGAACCACATTTTATTCCAATGAGAAAAGTCTTGCATGTAGCATGGGACATCAAGTGAATATTTTAGTATTGTTATTTGTTGGTGATTTATTTCTCCTGATGTTACCTTTGTCTGCAGTTGACCGGATCCAGAAAGTGACCACGGTGCTGTCGCTTTAAAGCGAAAACCCACCCCCTTCCCCCAACTGGGAACCCCAAAGCCCCAGATAACATGGACGGATTCTATGACCAGCAAGTCCCATTTATGGTCCCACCCAATGTAAGTGAACACACATGCCAATCCCAACAATGCTGCTATCTATGCATGGTTCACATCAAGATGGCAACATTAGGCTACATATAGACTGCTTATGGACTGGGCACTGTCATCACAGAACAAATCTAGCTCACAAATGCATGCATTCAGAGTCTCTTGAATGTAGGCATGCCCTACAGCAGACGTGTTTAGACTTGTTTTTCCTCAATGACTGTTGCATGTGATGTAGTGTTTCGAGGCAGTGCTTTGAACTGGACCAGGTTTTGCTGGGCATATGATATTTACACCTTTATCTCCCACAGCAGCGGAAGACTCGTGTAGAGGACACATCTTACAGCAGGCCTCTCACCGACAGGAAAAGGAAGTTTGTGGACACAGAGCTCTCCCAGGAAACAGAAGGTAATTCATTGCTTCAAAATCTCATCCACACACCCATGACATTTTTTATTTTTATATGGCACTTTTCTAAGTACGTACCAAAAGTAAATAAAAAACATTTAGTATGGATGAACCCTGCACTGCAGTCACTTTTCAGAAACTGGTAATTAAATTATGTGGATTGAGCAGGGATTGCTAATGGCTCATTCCCAGTATTGTGAGAGTAAACATAACACAGCTTTATAACGATGTAATTACGATTGTATAGTATAAGTGTATAGTTGTAATTGTATAGTGTAAGTTATGTTAATGTTCATTTTGTCTTTGTCTTGTCAGAACTCTTTCAAGACCTCAGTCGTCTGCAAGAAATCTGGATTGCAGAAGGTAGGTTTCTAATACATTTATTCTTTTAATTTCCGCTGTTGTTTTCTGTTGCTGTGCCCGAAGGCATGGCTCAGATATAGTTTCTCCCGGTTAGATTCAATCTGTTAGAGATTCCGTTTTGAGCCCTGGATTTCTTTTGTTCTCAGCAAAAACACAGTTTCATTTGGAATATGGTTGTGCAGGATGCTAAAAAGTCACCTCAAAACAAATAGTCTGGATGTGATGTTAAGGAAAGTAAGTGGTTAGATTGAAGATTAACTGAAACATTTTAGGATTTAGATGAAGTTTGGCAAGTGCTCAGGTTAACAAGTAACCTGATGAGAATGTGAAATATTCATCCATGTTTTCTGTGCAATCAATGGGGCAAGTAGTACAAAGTCCTGTAAATATGAAACGTTTTTCTTTTCTTTTATTCCCCCATGCAAGCCCATTTTACTTCTTAGTTTTTGTTTAAGTTATTGATCCCCCTTATCACACTGTTTTGATGCAGAAGCAAAGGGTTCATTATTTCTACAGGAAGTTTGGAAGAGATATATAAAATAAAAATCACACCCGTGTGAAGTGAGGGGTGCTCTATCTATATGAAGTAATAATGACAAAACATTATCTAACTTTAACTGATCTTATCATGATCATGTAGTATGACAACCGAATTTATGTGATAAGCCCCCAGCTGAATTGGAACAGTTGCACTGTGTTTAAAAAGGCGGATTTGCTCAGACACGTATGCCGTAAATGATCCTTTCATTGTCAATGGCAGTTAATGTTTGTGTTGACACAAAAAGCCGATGTGACATGAGTTGTGACGAAAAGCTGTATATAGGAGGGCCCCTCAAAAATCTTGGAGATGACAAAATCCCCCTTCACAATTTTGTTTTCTCTTGAGGTTCTTTTTGCCAGCCGCTTGCAAAGCGACTGGACAACATGCTGTTTTCTGTTTAAAATGTCATAATTAGATTGATAGGCACAGTGGACCAGCAGTGTGTCTGTTTCTGTTTCTTCCCCATGTGTGACATTCTCCTGTATCGCCAACAGCCCAGGTGCCTGATGACGAACAGTTTGTCCCAGATTTCCAGTCAGATAGCTGTGAGTACCTGACTTTTTTCATATCCTAAGAGAGAGAGAGAGTGTGTGTGTGTGTCTGTGTGTATTTACTCAACAAACTCTATAAATGGGATGCCTATTAATGATTAAGATGTTCAGGATCTTCTTCGTCAATCGGCATTAGGGAATTTCTACTTCAACATTTTACACGACAATGTGTCTTGTCGAGTCTCTTTCAAAAGACCTCTGTTTATTAATTACACTTTCATTATCACCAAAGCCTAACACCACTTCTCACCTTCAAAACATCTCTCTTTCCTTCAACTAAAACCCATCCCAACCCTCCTCTTCCATTTTGAGTTTAATCAGCCGATTGGCATGGGGCATCACATGAGCCAAGCCCCTAATCTGATTTCACACTTTCCTGCACTCAGACCCTGCAGCTGGAGGCAGGCTAGATTCCAGAGGGTGGGGCCACTCCAGAAATTGCGTATACATGTTGGCTGCCTACTACCCAATTTCAAACCCAAGCCCACATTCCCCAAACTCTCTCAGAACCCCACTCCCCAGTGCAAGCACACTGCCCCAGACCACTGCCCGTTTGTCCCTGCATGTAGCCGTTTAGGCAGCAGCCAAGGGAAATATTTGAATTATGTTCAATGGAACATTTTACGATCTTCTCCCCCTCCTCTCTCATTCTCTGAGTTTGTTTATGTTTTTGTCTGATGCGGAGGAGGCAGAGACAGGGTGTGGTGCCTGCCTGTCTTTGTCAGGGCTGCTGTTTGGTCCTGGTGGTGCAGTGGGCTACAATTTGACCACCAACCTAGCCGGGCTGCGATATATTATTGAGGTTAATACTCTGACATGCCAGTTTTGCTGCAATATATTATTGTGGTTAATACTCTGACATGCCAGTTTTGCGGCAATATATTATTGAGGTTAATACTCTTGACATCTCAGTTTGTACTGGGAGGCCTATAGAAGGTTGTGGGACTGCTTTGTCAGTTCACAATAAAGTGTCTGCACTATAATTTTCAGGAGTTTGTGTGCGATTGGCAGAGACTCCTGTGGCCAGGCAAGGGGCCAGCCTTCTCACAAGCTGCCTATTCACCATGCTCAGCTCATAGCACTGTTCCGTATAGCCACTGCAGTCATCGGGGCATCACATGGCAGCCTGTCCCCTTTCTTACAGTGTGTACCTCCTAGTCCATTATCATTGCCCGTTTCCTCAGTTAGTTAATGCACGAGTGGTTCAGAAACCTCTATAAGTTATGTATGTATGGAATGAATATCACTGCCTTACCTGTGACTTGTGAAATGCATGCCTAGTGTCTGTCTGTGTCAGCCAAGCTGATTCCATGGTAAAGTAGCAAGTATGCCATGAACTGAACACCCTGTCTGGCAGACCAGAGAAGGAAAAGATGCCTAATCTCCCCTCAATGTACCGGTACCCCCTTTCTGTGAGGAGTTTTGCCCTAGCCTAGCCAGAGGGTTTCACAGCACACAGAGGGGAGCTCACGTGCCCATTGTTGGCTCTCCCGAGGTCTATCAGCACCCAGGGCCAGGGTGATTTATTTGGCTCCCGCTCCTCTGTGCCCAGGGATCCAGTTTCTGCCTGGCCATTATGTGGCGCCCCGGAAACTGCAGCCGATACTCGGAGAGCTCCAGCCAGTGTCTAATGGTTACAGCACTAGGGAGGAAAATCATTCACAATCATTGAATTACGGCCACACTGATTCATGGGTATTGACTGGTCTCCACATAATGGGAATCAGAGAAGAGAGAGCTGTGATGGCGTGCAATCCGTGCATGTGCATAGTGCAGTTAGTATCACGGTACCTAGCTAGCAATGGAGGATGGATGGGGCTTTCCAGACCCTGCTGTCAACCATCATTAAAAACCATGATAAATAGATACTAAGTGGCTCTGTCAGTAGGGAGGATACAAGGACACTCTCCATACACCCATTTATCCATCCACCAGAGCAAAATGCGCTTAAGATAAGCATTGAGTTTTCTGTTCATGCAGTTAGAGGATATCTGCAGTATATCTAATGCGGTCCCCTGTGTTGTCTCTCTGCTCCAGTGATGTTTCATGGCCCACCAGCAGCGAAGATCAAACGAGAGCTGACTCCCTCCAAGGAGCTTTCTCCTTGTCGCCAGGACAGGAGTCCCATGCCATACGGAGAGAAGTGCCTTTACAGCTACAGGTGAGCTGGAGCTTTTCCCTTTTATGCTTATTACGATGTTAGTTTTTTTGCTTTTGCTTATTCCATATACTGCCTATATTGTAGCCCTACAGTTTGTCACATAAGCTAAAGCTAGCCTTCAATTATCATATTGTTTCCATTCTCTTTAATGATGCTTCCTCATGTTGACTTGTTTCTCATTTCCTCCCCTCACAGTGCCTATGACAAGAAGCCCATTCCTGGGTTCAGACCATTGACTCCACCCTCTACGCCTGTGTCTCCTTGTGGCCCCACTGGCACGGCAGGGACACACCCTCTCAGCGAGCAGACCCCTCACCCTCCTCTAACCAATCAGAATCCGGGGCCACGTCCGCTGCACGCACAACATCACAGCCAGCGACCGCTCGCACTCCACAGCCAGAGCCCACCGTTTGCCGTGCCCTGCACACCACTTGGCCAAGATGCCAGCAACTTCAGCCCTGAGCACAGGTAACGGGTCATAATTTACATCTCTCCACGGTAGAACATTGCAGTTATAATATTTGCAAAATAACCATGATCTGCCAGCCCTCTGAATAGCCAGCATGTTTGCCAACATATAAGCTAATGACCCTGAATATTGAAATGCTCTAAATATACAGGCGTATATTTAGAGCATTTAACATCATATCGTCATCATGTTTCCATTATGGGGACCACTGTCCACCGTACTGACTTGGCGGGTCTATGTCAGCCTGATGACCTTTAACTACTGCTGACTTTAAGGGGAGATGAGCATCTGTTGACAGGCTGTTACAGACCACTAAAGAGTAATGGAGCTGTTGGTGCTGTTTGCTAGCAGGATGAAGGCTTCTCTTTTGGATGCAGTTTAGTATCTGATCTTATGAAAATGTGTTCAATCAGCCAAGGCACATTCTCTTCCCCCTGACATGCACACTGCAACCCTCCACTACTGCTTAATCTTTAGCCATCTCTTATGTGCACAGACCATGCACAGGCACCAGAGGCCAATGGCAGCCATTCACACCCTAGGAGCCATCTCCTTACTTAGAATGGAGATTCTCTTTTTATAGTCGTCCGACACATGGTCTTAATGTCTGTGCAGTGTGCCTGTTTGGCTGCTCCCAGCTCTGACTTGTTCAGAAGCTATATTATCTGTATATTCTCCAATGCCCTTTGGTTGGTTCGGGCAGGGTAGAGAGGTTCAGACGCTCTCTATACTATATTCAATGCCCCTTTGTTGGGCATTGAACAAGACAGGCTAGTCGTTCAGGTGTTCTATACATTCTCAGTTACAGTGTGTGTATTCTCCTCTTATGTTGTCTAATCTACATCACCTTCTCTATCCCCCCCCAATCTCCTAACGTTTAGGTTCCAGCGGCAAATGTCCGAGCCATGTCTACCTTTCCCCACCGCAGAGAGCCAAGGACGCTCCCAGTTTATACCCCAGCACCCCGGCAGTAACGGTCGGCCGCCGTACCACCGGCAGATGTCGGAGCCCTTGGTTGCTGTGTCTCCGCAGGGCTTCAAACAAGAGATGCTGGACCCGCGATATGCAGAGCAAGGCTTGCCCACCATGGGCCCGCCGGGGCGACATGCTGGGCCGCCTCCAGCAGCCTTCCACCCCATGGCCATCAAACAAGAGCCGCGGGACTACTGCTTTGATTCTGGTGAGTGGTTAAGTGGGGGGAGTACTAGTTGGACTGCGCTAAAGCAGAGGTTCATGGGTTGTTGCCCTTTTGACAGAATCGGTGCATTGCCTCTCACTCACTCCGTGTTGTTTTAGATAGTCTGGGAGCAGACAAAGTGGACTATGAGAGCTAGTATCCAGGGCTGCGTGAGAATAAAATGGCCAGAGGGTGAGGAATGTGCCCTGCCCTGTTTGTTCTGGGCAATGACACATGGCTGTGAGTTTTAGCGTACTGCAGGGTCCCAGGCAGGCGCATTATGCACTTTCTCTCTCCTTCGGTCTGTCTGTCTCTGTCTCCACATCTGCATCATTCCTCCCTAGTCACACAAGTAAAGGAAAAAGTGGGTCTTAGCATGGCTTAAGTCTTCTAGGGCAAAAAGTAAGTGGGTCACCTAGCCAGGTTCAGAGCAGATAACTTCAGTGGGCTTACCTGGAATAGATCTGGGCCACTGGCCACAGAGGGCTTAGAGTGAACTGCAGTAGAGCAGTTTGACTTGAACTTGGAAGTTCTGGACACTGTTAACTGTTAGAGAAGAGGCTAAACAACAACTGCGAAAAGTTGTCTTATGCAATCGGAACAGAAAGGTTTAATATGGTATAAGCTTCATGAGATGGCATCTGATGCTTTTAGATCTTGACGAGCCAACATCCCCGCTGTTGTCTCTCCGCTGCATCACCACCCTCCTTTCATGGAACTCTGTTGCTACAGCCTATCTCTTTTTCTCTTCTGTCCACACGTTCATGTGCTCATAGCCTTAAATCGTAGTATAGTATAGAACAGACAGGCAGGCTAGTGATGTAATAACGAATCCTCTTAGCTTCTTAGAGCCTCTATGTTTCTAGTACGTCACAGAATCCTGGGGCTAGGGTCTCTCTGGGTGGAGGGTATGGGTGTAGTAGTTTAGCACCGTGGCACATTTCATTGTCCCTGATGACTCGATGAGAGTTTTTTTGTTCTGGACAAGCATATGACGAGTGTGACAAATCGCATTGTCTCTGTCTTTGTGCGTTTGTGTGTGTGTGTGTGTGTGTGTGTGTGTGTGTGTGTGTGTGTGTGTGTCGTGACAGCATGCATGGAAACGGCTACAGATTGTTTCCCACAATCCAATACTTTGAAATGGGTTAAGGATAAGAAGTCAAGCAAGCAGTCACTCAAAAATGGATCCCTGGCTTTCTTATCAGAGGACAGGAAATAGAATAATGGGGAAGTCGTGGAAGGGACAGACTGCGCTTCAGTGACACAGCGAACGGAAAGCGAGCCTTGACCTCTCCCCTAGGGGGACAGGCATAACTTGATAGTCATTGAGATTTAATACAGCAACCTCGGTGCTAATCCTATTGAGAGGCTTGGTGGACATACAACTGATGTTGCGTGCTGTGCAAAGCACTCCAATCTGGACTAAGTCCACTCCCAGATGCGTGTGTGGGTGCACGAGTGGGTGGCCTAGGCTTTATTTTTTGTTTGGCCCGGATATTGCGTCAGTGCCAGTTGTGTAAGGGCCTACAGATGGAGATGGACAGTGGTGAGGCAGAGCAGCTTGCATGTTTCCATCATAGCACCATATGTGCCAGCAGCTCGAACAACTACACGTCACCAATATAGCTCAGACCAAATGTCCCCAGTACAAACAAACTGCCCAAACTTTAGTTTAACCAGGCCAAATATACCCAAGTTAGTGGTTGAACGGTGATAAAATATTGAAGGCGGGTAAGCTAAACATATACTTGTTCTTTGTGTTGCAGAAGTGCCAAACTGTCAGTCGTCATTCGGGAGAGCAGGAGGCTTCTTCCAAAACAATCATGAAAGTAAGTAGTTGTGCATGTATTGTGCACTCTTCATATAATTACGTGCATGTGTGCTTGATTACTTAGTCATAATAATTTCGTAAAGCCTCCAGACATTTATCATAGTCCTTTGTGTTGGTGATCCAAACTATGTGCCTTATTGAGCTGCTGAATGCTGCAGCATTGTGGTGGGTTAGGAAACAGGGCTCCTGTCTAGTTGAATGCTACAGGTCAGCAGCATTTAAATGACATCTCAAGGGCAAGTGAATCTGTTCTGCACATGCAGTACATTTCACACGGCCCTGGCCCTGCATGAGCTTAGTACAATAGAATTTTCCATTCTTGGAAAGCTGCCCAGCCATATTGCTTTGTGGGCAGTTTGGATCCTCAGGTGGACCAAGGCCACTGGCCGCCTCATCAAAAGGGGAGGTCTCTTTCTCACACCTTAACTGTTTCCCCTTCTCATTGACAGGCTTCTCATTCGACAGAGAACCTCAACTATACTACGATGACACCTGCGTGGTCCCTGAGAGACTGGAAGGTAAGAATGACAAATCCAACCTTAATCAAAAGTGGTTTACCATGTCATTCACTGTCCACAGACGGGCAGGGGGGTGACTTGAGTAAGGAGAAGTTTATCAGAACTTACAGTAATTGTACACACTCTGTACACACTGTAAGAAAGTAGAGGCCTTTGTGTTTGGTGGTGGCATTGTAGTTGAAGGACAAGCAGCTGGCCCACTTCACAGCCACCAACTGCCAGGAATGCCTCACAGCACTGTGGCAGTGACGGAGTGCAACACTCATTGACACTCGTCTCTTTCTCCTCCCTGTTTCTCACTTTTTCTCCCCCATCCATCTTGGCTATTCGGTACCCTCTCTGTAGGCAAAGTAAAGCAGGAGCCTTCAGTTTATCGTGACGGCCCTCCTTACCAGCGCCGTGGCTCCTTACAGCTCTGGCAGTTCTTGGTCACCCTCCTGGACGACCCAGCCAATGGACACTTCATTGCCTGGACTGGCCGTGGCATGGAGTTCAAACTCATAGAGCCTGAAGAGGTGAGTCTACCCACTCTCTAGTCTAGTAGATAGACCTGGTTTAGACTATAAATGTTGATGTTGTGGACTCTTATCCTCTCTTTTATCAGTTAGTTAATTTAGCATTATACAGCACAGGTATAACTACTACAGTGTACCACTCTCCTCCTTCTGGCAGAGAATCTGCTTGGGAAATCTGTCATTCTTTCCAGTTCTAACCATAATCAAGACATGAATCACAATATAATTTAAGACTGCTGCTCTATGGGAGAATTTGTGGAATTTAAAAGGCAGACATATTTTCATTGTGCGCCACGTAAACTACTTAATGACCAAGCATTGTCCTTCATTGTCTCAGGTGGCTCGTCGCTGGGGCATCCAGAAGAACAGACCGGCCATGAACTACGATAAGCTGAGCCGCTCACTGCGTTATTACTACGAGAAGGGAATTATGCAGAAGGTAAAGGCAGGTTCACCCTTTTCTTGTCTTCTACGATGCCCAACCCCTTCCCACATCCTCTCATTTATCCTTGGCAACAACATGCTGCATGGAGCTATAAAAGCAGAAATGGACACATTTGAATACAACCTTGGAGGCCAAAACTGCAAGGTCTTGTGGTTTCACTGTCAGTCTATGCAGGCAGCAGTTACTACTCCACTGTATTAATGTCTCTAATTGGCCGGGTGCTCTCGTGGCATCTCAGGTTTCAACCGATTAAACAAAGTCTAAGATCATCAGTATTTCATTGTAATGTATTAGCTTGTGTTTGCCTTGCTTACTGAAAGAGTGTCTGCTAAATGCCTAAATTGTCTTTGGTCGAGAACTTAGAATCTGAGACCTTTTTTTTGTTGTTGTCTGTTTTGGTTTAAGTTAACATGATGTGAAATGCAATACAAAACCTGGAACAGTTTGTGTAACATACAAAATGATGCATGCATTAGAAAATTCTGTAGTAAAAGTAAAATCTTCGTTAACATCTCCCAATGACTTCACTCCTCAGGTGGCTGGTGAGCGGTATGTGTACAAGTTTGTGTGCGATCCCGAGGCTCTGTTCTCCATGGCCTTTCCAGACAACCAAAGGCCCAACCTGAAGGTTGACCCAGACAGCCTGGCAGCGGTGGACGATGACACGATGCCCCTCACCCACTATGATGACACCACTCCTTACCTGCTTGAGGCCGGGGAGCAGTGTGTGGCAGGCCTGCCTTTCACAGATGGCTATAGCTATTGACAAGCACAGTGGATCGCTGACAACGTACACACATGTACGGTCTCGAGAAACCCACTCTAAAGCCCAGAGCTGGAACTGCTGAGCAGCCTGTGACAAAAAAAAGAAAGAAAATACTCTGCCCTATCCCCTCTCATGGTTCCTTCTCCTCTTCGGACTGCCCACATACAGTTTCAAACTCCAAACTCCCCAGATAAAGAATGAACAAGGACAAACGTCTGCACCCAACTGCCAGCTTTTCTGCTGCACCGTCGTCTAGTGTGTGTGAGAGAGAGAGGGTTGTGAAAGGAATAAGGGTAGATTGGACTCCAGTGGCTCTTCCCACCTTAGTGACTCCCAAAGTAAGGCGGGGGGCTGCTGTTACTACGGAGACCAAAAGGAAGCGAGGCCGGAGGCCACATGAACTTTGAGAAGGACCTGACGGACACTCCCTTGTGTGCAAGACTGCAAGAGTAGTTGCAGTTCAGATTTTTGTGACAATCCATGTTTCGTACCAAGTCAAATAACGGAGGGGGAAAAAGTTTTAATTCTGATAAGATAATCTGAATGCAGCACTATTCTATAGTTGCCTTTTTTGGGGTTCTATTATTTTCCTGAAACCATCTCTGAACTAAAAGGTCTATGAAAGGGCTTTTAATTTGCAAAAAAAACTAGATACTGTAACCCACAGAGCTACTTTCTGTAAAGATTTTTTTTTGTATGCCAGCTTTTCTACAATTTGGTTTAGAACTTGGAGATGTAAGTCCTGCTAGCCACTGCACTGGGACTTTGATCCAGATTCCAGAATAGTATATTCTCCCTCTGCTGAACTGACCCATGAGGGATTGAGCCATTGCATCCATTTCACCTCCCTGACTGCACCTGAGATAGAGACACACACACACACACACACACACACACACACACACACACACACACACCCTGTTCATTAGCTCTTACCTTCTTTATTGCCTGAAGTCTACAACCAATTCATCACTCCACTGCCTCCACTGTTCAAAAGGGATACACACGAACACATTGTCCCAGAAGCTTTGGAAGATTTATACATGCCTCAGAATTTATTATGTATGATCATGCATTGTTACTTTTTTAATTCTATCTGGGTGCTTAATGTTTCCTTGGCAGTGTACTAGTTCCTCTGATGCACCAGGATGGCAGGAGCATCAGGACGTTTTGCATGCACAAAGGAAGGGTGAAATGTGACACCTTTGTCCTTGGACTCCTTTCTGCCAATCACAGGTTGTCAACATAAGACTTCTGCTTTCCTTTGCATGGTGTTACTCAAATAAAGACTGTCCAATAACATATCGCTTTATTCTCTCTGGACAAAGAAGACATTTGTGATGTTCTCTGCATTTTCCCCTCTCAAAGTTCTGTTGTTTTTCTTAATGGGGGGGGGGGGGGGGGGGAAGTCAAACTTATATAAAGTATATATTTTTGCTATAAGGCTGCATCCATTTGATTTTAATGTATAAGCTGTATAGTTTTGCCTCTAACAAACATACCTAAAATCTGGGTCCCTATGATGGCTGTAACTGCAGACTGTTTCTTTAAGAGGCCACTGTTTTGCTGTAGAATGGATGAAAGGATGTTATTATCTCGGCTGTGAAGTTTGCACTGTAAATGATAGGGCTCCAGCAAAGGCCACGGTGAGGAAATATCTTGCCCAACCACAGATACTGTCTGCCACTTGTATAGGCTTCAGTTTCCTCTCCTCACAATGTGTATCTTACACTGCAGAGTTTATGATCATCTGTACTGGGTACAATAAACTGTCCTTTACGCTTCATTGACGGCGGTCTTAGCGTGTTTCGTCATTCTCCCCCGCCGCCACGCAGTAAGTCAGCTGATGGTCTGCCGGTCACTGTTCTTGACCTCCCCCAGTCACATGCCTTTTTGTAAAACTAATGCTTTTCTTTGTTTATAATTACCCCATCACCCACAAACACTTAAGTTCAACCAAATGAATCAAAGGTATAGCTGTATGTAGGCCTATATCAGTGTATCTTATGTATTTTCTTTCAGCAGTAGTTTAACTATTCATTAACTTATTAATAGGGCATACTTTAAACCATGTTGAATATGGACTTTCTCCTTGCATAACCTACACTTTAAAGGTATATTCAGTGATTTCACTCAAAAAACCTTAGGTTTCGTTTTTGGCTGGGACCTAAGCCTTTCATCCAATCAGGATAGAGAGCCAAAAACGAAACCTAAGGTTTTTTGACCCCCAGGGGTTAACTGGGGACAGGGAGGAACTCCTTATATGGTCAGCACACTCTATAGTAGAGAGGATTATCACAATAAAACAAAAATAAGTGATATTTGAATTAAGTGAAATCACTGAATATACCTTTAACCTGTTTGACATTTAAGAATGTACAAGCATGGGTATTTCAGGTCCATATAAATGTACAGTATATTTAGAGCAGGCCTTAAGATGTTCTTCCTCATTGAAAATATCAGATCAAATATTTAACATCAAATATTTAAATGTTTAGATCTCCAAATTTTGCAAATGCAGTGGTACCTTTGACATTGACAATACAGGTGAAGATATGTGAAAAGGAACATCAGTTGAATATTTATTTGATATAGGTTTGGAGTAGATGCTTAATCTGAATAAGGGGGGTCTTGACTTTACTTTACTGTGTTGTTAAGAATCATACAACAGCATGGAGCAAATGTGAATCAATAATAAAACGATAAACATTACTTCAGTGGGTTTCTGGGTTGTTAAATGACTTTTATAGTCACATTCCAGCATGGAGCTAATAGTGACCTCATCTGAAACAAACTCTTTTAATGTGTCTCAAAAATTAGAACAGGAACATATATACCGGTAGCCTATGCTATAAGCATAGATTTACGTAAATAAATGAAGTATACACGTGTATGCAATGCATGCACGCACACGCACACACACACACACACACACACACACACACACACACACACACACACACACACACACACACACACACACACACACACACACACACACACACACACACAGTAGTATAATTCACAGATGTATAATTGCTTAACTTTATTATTTGACTTACCGGTAAGTTTGGTTCATCTCTCTCTCTCTCTCTCTCTCTCGTGTGTGTGTGTGTGTGTGTGTGTGCATGTGTGCATATGTGCGTGCGAGAGAGACATACATACAATATATGTGTATATTTCTCTTGATGTCTCCTGTCATCACTCATAACTGATCTTTATTTAAAGTCCTTGTATGCATTGAGTCTCTGTGAAGAGTCTTGGGAATTCAAGACTAAACAACACAGCTCACCTGGCTGTAGGAGTGTAGGCTGTGCTAAAGCAAGACTTTGCCTATTAATAATTCATAGTCACTCATAGGTGTATGCGATCTGACGCTTTTTGATTTCTGGGTTAAAACCCACTAGGCTACATATTTTACTTTGGTGTGAAATACAGGTCACACTAGGGTGGCCACCTGCAAGACCTCAGAAAGGAGGACACTTTTGCGGGGCTCGCTCCCCCGACCCCCCCCCCCCTCCCAGACCCCCCCCCCCCCCCCCCCCCCCATATATTCATATTATTACTACTACTATTGCACCTGATTTTCACCACCATCATCTCCAGCATTATGTCCACAGACAACATATATTTGCTAATTAAATTAACCTTTTTAAATTATAGGGTACCACAAAGGCCATTCATTTTAGAATACATTTATTTTATTTCATGTTTAGATATGTTTCATGTTTAATCTCTTTCTTGTGGGTTTTTTTATACAGTTTTATGGTCATCGGTGTGGGACATAGAATGATGCCAGTAGCCTATATGTTCACACAGCCTCCCTGTCTTTATGATGTCGAGTTCCTTGCTCCATTGCTCATTAAATGTAGTTTTTCATTTCGGCATATTTGGTTTGTTTGTCTCTGCATTAACTATAGAGCACCGAAGTCTGACGTCACTTTCAGTAGAGGGCGTCAGTCCCCAGGTTCATGTATTTGTTTAGTTGCATTGAAATCACCATAGGAGGAGTTTTAGATTGATTCATATAAGAACTGTGTTTGAAAAATAAACATGTCATCCCGGCCGCTTCACTCACATGGATATGAAGAATCAACTGACTGAGAGAAAACGCTAATGTTACTGCTGCTGAATTAGTTAGATTTTCGCTAGAAGCAGACTGTATCATATATGAGTGACTGACTGTTGCAAACGATACAGAGACACCTCCCTGACAATAACGCCGAGACAGCTTGTTTATTTTTGGACCACAACGCTTATAGTAGACGATATTAAGATCACCCCATGTTATTCTCCATAGAGAAACTACTTCCGTGAACCAGGGGAATCGTCGGGATGAGCGAGTTACGTCAGGACTTCGGCGCTCTATACTAAAGTGATTGTGAGAGCACAACAAACAAACCGACCATCCCACTGGCAGTGTTGCCCAGTTTTGGAAGAGAACCAAGCAACCATGTCTATGAAAACAAGCCCAAAAGAAGCCTGACTAGGCTTAGTAGCCTATTATATAAAACAAGCCTAAAGTCGCTTATAATTAAGCGGACATGGCAACACTCTTAACGTCTCCACTAGCCTCTCTCTTTTTAAGACAGTGTGGCCGGCTCGCTGCGGAGGCGGAGCTGAGCAGCGCTGCGGAGATTTTAATACCCAGGCAGACGACGTAAATGACACAAGCACTGTATATCACAAAAAACCGGACAATTATGTGTCCGGCCAGAGGTTGAGGTGGGAGGAGGACAGGTGGGTCTAAAACCGGACTGTCCGGCGTGAAACCGGACGTCTGGCCACCCTAGGTCACACCAAAGGAAATAGTGTGGAGTTCATATGAAGTGCAAATATATAGTGCCTTTTGTAGGATAATCCCCTACTGTGAAGGAATGGAAATGTTCAGCCATGTACAATTTTCAATTTAGGCATTTAGCAGACTCTCTCTAAAGTGTACATTATTCAGATACACTAGTAGTGGTACAGATCTCTTTGAGGCCTGACCGGAGTCGGACCCAGCCAAATGAGCCAAATCCACACAGTATTAAGACTTAAGAGAAGACAACATTTGTAGAGTTCAATAATCTATTGCCTGAATCAAGATGCCGTTTTTCTTCAGACTACAGTACATACGATGTGGTCAGAGCCGATATACATGGCTCTGGATGTGGTCAATTGCATGAAAGTCATTCTGAATTATATTTTATATTGTATCTCTAATAAACCATTGCTGCCCTCCAGTGGATGAATGGTGTTTCTACGCCTTCAAATTATTTGTTACCCCAACCATAGACTGTAGGTACCAAGAGCAACCAACAACCAACTAAAGGTATGACACCCCAACATTAAACATTATGACAATAGGCCAGCATACATTATCATTATGCATTTGAATAGCCTACTTTTTATTCTGGCCTAAACCAAACAAACGGGATGCTTCTTAAATTCTTCCTATGATGAATTGAACATGGTGGACCCTCTTTTGTAAACACGTGTAGTGCTTTATTGGTCCTCCACTCACAGTTGACAGTTTTTGTATTGAGTTGTGCTTGAAATGTACTGTAATTCAGAAAACTGTTAATAAATACTTAAATCAATCAATTCATGCAGACTACAAGCTCGATGTTTTCGGCGCGCGTGCGCTACATCGACCTGATACGATGAAACATTCATTCATTCACTGCCACGGCCGGGTTTACTTGGTCGAGTTGAGTGAGGTAAATTAATGGCTATTAAAGTATCTACGATCCTCGACACTAACCGCATTTATTTACCACTTGTTGCAAACAGTTTTGTCAGATTGATATTAAACTTTGCTGAATGTGACAACAAGACTAGAGATCTTAACTTCAATTGTTTTAGAGGCGGTAATGTAATGGTAAATGGTAATAATTAAATGACGGTGATGAATGATGACATACGATACGATATAGTTTAGGCTAGCAACAATTAGCCTATAGGCTACACGTCAATGAGTGTGTTCCATGCAGCAATGCTATTCTTACAGTGTCGGTGAGAAATTAATGCTATTTATGCTAAACCAGAGGTTAATAGAACTGTACAACTTAAGAGTTCCACCATCAATCTTTCAAATTCCACCCAGGCCAGGGAGTAGACTGAAGTTACATAATAAATAACATGGCGTTATTCGGTTTTGAATTGTGTTTTTGCCTTGATAAAGTAATTTCGCTGTGTCTGGGGACCCCCTGGAACCTCCTCAAGGACCATTCGGGGTCCCCGCTCACCGGACCCCATTTTGAGAACCACAGGTGATTCTCCAGGAAGTGGTATCAGCCCGGTAACCCCCCTTTCAGTTGAACCCTGAGTCGAACACACGTGGAGTTCAGCTGAGCATACTTTACGAATCGTTTGGCTAAATATTAACAGTTGTTTATTATCCGGTGTAGTCCTATATATTATATTTTTTCTTTATTTTGCGGAATAGTGAGTTTACAATCCATCCTTTTCTATGCATTCTTTAAAGTAGTAGTTTGGTCTAAGTGCCCCATAGTGATCTAGTGTGAAGTGCTACTGCTAAAATAGAAACAATTTCGGAAATTCGGATCGTCAAGAACATGTGGTCGTGTCCGGTTCCATATAATTCCTATATGCCGCCGGTCAACTACAGTCATCATGCACATGCAAGCACATATGCTTCTGCTGGCATGGTTGTGCCACAAATGGCACCATATAATATGGCTGTGCAGCCTCTGTATCATGACAATGGAAGAACGAACATTCAACTTCAAAGTAAGTCCCAACTCCCGATAGTCCCGATAGAACTCTCAAGTGAGCTGTCGGTCTACCCCTGTGATACAGTAGCAATTTTCTGTAAAATAGTGTTTTTGCTTGCAAGCAAAATGTGGGGAATGTGTATGGATTGTTCTTTTTGTACTGCTACAGTTTTTGTCAATGCAATAATTAGTAACTATGGTTCTTTGTCCTCTCACTAGACTTGGGCAGCAGGAGATTCTTTCTGGACAGGTAAGGCTACATAATTAAAGTTGGTAGACGAATGGTAGGCTATACATTTATTTATGCTCCTTTTTAAAAGACAAACAAAAAAAGCAACATTTAACAATATAAATAAATTGTTGTAGGCTTAATAAACAACGCATCGCATCTGCATGATGCATGCATCTGCGTCTACAGTACAGAGGCCCGCCGGTTCTAGTCCAAAACATAAATAAATCCAGTCCAGATCTGAGCAACCTATACCTAGCTATAAAGCCACTGGACGCATGGGCTAAGCCTTTTATTATTATTATTATTATTAAGGAAGACTCGGAAGACGGATGGGAGGAGGAGGAGGAGGAAGCGGCAGTGGCTCCTAACGTAGGTCTCTGCATAGCCCCTTTCGGGACCCTCCATAAAGCTTTTCTGAAATTTGGAAGAGTTTTATGTAGGGTCCCTGTTCATGACTATATTTTCGTATGGGAATTCTAGAACGCGGACGTAAATATTCTCTCTGAGATCGAATCTGTGGCGTTTGACATTCTTTTTTTGTTTGTGTTATTCTGAATTCGTGAACTTTAAGTACCTATACATCCCGCTGCGAATATCTCCTGTGGCGCGGAAGCCGTTAAGTATTTTTAATCTTTGTTTGACCGATTTGGTCGCTTTATTTCTTCTTGTTTGTTTACCGTTTATTGTACCGCCTCCCGGTGTGCAGTTGGCTTGTGCCGGCTACGTCCCTGCCTCTGATCTGCTCTGTCATAGCTATAGCGCCACTAGCTAGCCAGATAGGCGGTACAATGAGGTGTCAATAAACAAGGAAGGAAGAGAAGAATCAAAGCGACCAAATCGGTCAAACAAAGATTAAAAATACTTAACGGCTTCCGCGCCACAGGAGATATTCGCAGCAGCATGTATGGGTACTTCACATAGTCAGAAACCCTCACACGAAAAAATGTCGTAAAAGAGCGCAGACAGGCCATAAACACGTTGTTTATGTTTTATGTAGTCTGCGTACCAGGTGGCATGGTACTGCTGCAACAGGACGCAATGCTCTGTGTCGTCAAAAAGTCAGAAACTTCAGTAGCATTTGGGTTCTGCTTGGAGGGCTAGTCTCTGCATTGATACGGTCGACATGTGTTAATCTCGTCTCGCTGTCAGCCTGTCACTCGCTTACATTTTGACTACCGCAAAGCTACTGTTGTAGGCTTGTAGCCAACTAGCCATTAACAGAGAACTTTGCGACAGAAAACAGAGCCCGAGCGCGCTGTTCATGAAAGGAAAGGAAAGGTACTATGTTTACCCAGGGTAACTGGACTAAACTCAAGAACGTGCCTGGAGTGTGACAAGCTGGGCGGCGCAAATAAGAGCAATTTTAGGCATGTGTGCAACATGACAACTGTTTTAAAGTATTGTACAGTGACAACTACAGTCTCTGTAATGTTTGTTGTACTATTACTAAAAACAATCTAAAATAAAGGGATTTAAGATCAGAACACGCATTTATTATTATGCAAATTATATCATCCCTGACATCCCTAGTATGTAATGTATACAAGTAGTCGTATCCACTTTAGATGAATAACAATCAGCATTTACCATGATAAAAGGAGCAGGTGTTATTATTCTCTTATTTTACAGGTCTTTGTATGATTTGGTTAAAACGTCGCAATACCTTGAGTCAACGGACCCAAAACTGCTTTGCTGGTATCTCTCTTTGTCTACAAGTGACAGGACACTCATACAAGGTTGTTTGCAGTCAGAGTGCATGTGCAAAAACTGCATAATTTGTTGACTGTTGAAAAAGTTGACTTAATTGACATATATAGCAAATCATGTGTTTGTTGTGCTTTAGTTGAAGTTATATCCTGTCTCTTGTCTTAGATGAAGGAGGCCTCCAACAATTTCTGCAAAGACATCCTGCTTTAGAAGGCAGGGTCAGGGAATACACTTGTGTCAATCGTGAGTGTGTGAAATAGGGAACCAAACACAAGCCAACATATTATCTTAAACACATTTTCACATTTCACACATTTTCTTAAGGTTGGGCAAAGGATAACATTGAGTAACATTTGCTTCTGCAGTTGATGCTGGAGATTACTATGCTTCCCACTCAGCAAATTCATCCAACACGTATGTACCAAGCCAATGTTTCTAATGACTAATGATGAATGTTTTCATATGTTGTGAACTGTATGCTACTTGTACTATACTTTTTTTTTCTGGTACAGAAGGCCAACATTGAATGAAGTGTATGCATGTATGACATGTGGAGAGAAGCTCTGGCCAGGAGAGAAGTGCAGACAATGTACTACACCTATTCAAAAGGAGACAACAAGCTTACCAGGTGATGTGCTGTATTCCATTAATATTGTCAGTGATGTAAATAGGTTTTCAATGTAATGGGTCCCGGGACCCAGGGGTGGTCTTTTACAAGGGTCCCAGGGACATTTTAAGCCCTAACCACACCAAAGGGTCACCATGTAACTCCTTGGGTCAAAACGGTTGCAAGGATTTAACGCTAAAACCGTCTCAACCCTTTGGTGTGGTTTGGGCCATTGAATTCCATGCGTTGAATCACTAGGGTCAACGTGGGTCAACATGCAACAAGACATATCACTCCGCAGGGACAACGCTAAAACCATCTCAACCCTTTGGTGTGGTTAGGGCTTTATGAGTATTACTTAAACAACGTTAGAGTACAGTACTGAGTACAGTATTGCATCCCAGGATCCCCGGAGGGTGACATGATTGCGTCCTTTCTCAATTTTAGTGAGTCTAAAGCCCTAACCACACCAAAAGTCGCCATGCAACTCCTTGGGTCCAAACGGTTGCAAGGAGTTGCATGGTGACCCTTTAGTGTGGTTTGGGCCAATTTAATTCCATGCATTGAGTCACTTGGGACAACGTGGGACGACGTGTGTGGGACAAAACTAAAACCGCCTCGACCCTTTGGTGTGGTTAGGGCTTAAGGATGTGCATTTTGCATCACTGATTGTTCTAAATTGAAGGTGCGACAAGTCAAAGACCCAGAAGTCAAATTTCCTCTCCACTTTTGCTGTTTGGTATTTGAGTAATTTCCATTGAGCGTGTGGCTGAAGGCCAAGACACCTAGAACATGGTTTGTCTGCTTTCCGTTCAAAACCAAATACAGCTCATGCTGTGCAAACAGAACCACCTCAAGTCCGTCTGCACTGCAGACACCAACATTGTTGGTGTGAAGCATTTTTGTTCTCATATGTATGAGAACAAGTATTTCTAAAGATCACTATTTTATTTGGCTTAAGAAAACAGACTAGCACTAGCCGCAAGCAACTCTTAGATTCTATTTTTTATATCTGGAATCTAGAGTTGCAATACGGTACCAACCCTTATCCAAACAGAAAATCTCATTATATTAAACGACGTCGTTAAACTCACCAACATTGCAGCTGTGTGGAAAGCTTGAATTTTTTGTTTAATAAAACTCCACCATAGACATGTTATGAGCTGCTTCTGTCAATAAATTCTGTTCAGTTGATAATCTTTCTAAGCGTTTAAGTTTGGAAGTGCTTGTTGGAAATCACTGAATGGTCCTGCTGAGTACCACCTGTTTCAAAATTGCACATAATGCAGCAGGAAGTTATTGAAACTCCAACACTTTGAAGAAATTATCATCTGCACAGAATTTCACAGAAAGTAGATTTAAGAATTTAAGTCAAGATTTGCTTGCGACTAGACTAGCTTGCAAGCAAACCAGCATGTGTTTTCGCCACTGAACACAGCATTATTTTTGTTCATTTTTGTTCAAGTGACAACTCTAACTCCTACAGATCGAGAGTCTGATCTGCTTCCCAACACTGTGACTGATAACTTGAGAAGGCTGGAATACTGTGGTGGCAACGGCAGCGAAGGAGCAAGTTGTCAGCTGGGACGAGAGCAGCACCCCACTGATGCCCCAGCATATGTACAGGACAGCTTCCCAACAGCCCTCTGCCAATATCAAAGATATCAGCTTGGACCAGGGCAGCACCCCACTGATGCTGCAATCAACTCGCAGGACAGCCTCTGGACAGTCTACAACAGCAGTCATCTCGTAAAGGAACCAAGACTCTCGGACATGGAGGCGCATGCATCTAAGGTAGGTATATGCCAACTTTAAGCGGGGAATGATGTAGTACTACATGAATGTTGACAGACCATTCCCATTTTGGTGAAAATAATATAAATAGAACTGTGCTAATTGGTAGGTCCAGCTACTGTCCCAGCTCTGGGATGAAGCGTCTCAGAAGGACAGCAGCAATTGTAGCTTTGTGAATGCATACAAGGATCCATCTGCCAAGGCTAGCTTCTCTCTGGATGTGGAACTTGACAGTCGCACAGCAAAGCTTGAGTTGGTGAACAGACCTACCATGACCCAAGCCCAGAGTGGCTACTGTCAATATGGTGAAACCAGTACATTAAGGTAAGTTTCTCTGTTCAAATTCATGTACAATTTGTCCTATGCGCTCACTTTGACAACTTGTATGCATATCTTGTTGGCACTGGCCTACTTGGGCACCATGCAAGGCGATGAAGTCAAACAAAGAAATTCTGTGATCTTTGCCTCCTCATTTTTTCATTCCAGCTGGACAAACAATGGGGAGGACGACACTGCAAATGCAACCAGTGGGGAGGAGGCTACTTCTGTGTGTGAGAGTGAGACAGACCATTTCCACAGCATTATGGAGGAAGATGAGAGCATTCTTGAGTGTAAAATGAACCCCCGTGTCAGTGGAGTTAACTCGGCTCAAGACAGCCGTAAAGTGGTGGTCAGCATTGACGCTCTTATGGGTAAAACATCTCCTGAGAAGTCTGCAGAAGTCAAATGCAGCACTGTGGAGAAGTCCACTTCCCCTTTGACACCCACTGCTACCTGTGATACCTGTGTCATGACAGAATCCAACATGGCGTCGTGTCAGTCAGTTGCCACCGAGACCATGGGCCCAGACACCGCTGACAAATCAGTCAATACCGCAGTCTACATGTCAGATCTGGACTATCTGATGGAGGTAGTAGAGAAGATTGTAGAAATGAAATTGCTGTTGGTGGTCATATCCATAACCAACTAAAAACATTTAACTACTAACATTTAACCTTGCAGGTCTTCACCCGACTCAAATCTGTTGAAGTCGAATTTAAGGAACTGAAGGCCAAAATGACAAGGTACTCATGAAAGCTTCTGTTGTGCAGTGGGTTAGTGCACAGTGTGTGCCGTGAGACAAGCCAGGTGTAACAACCACACATTTTTATTGCAATATACTGTGTATAAAACAAATTAATTAATTTATTTTATTTTATTATTATTGATTTTAGTTGGGGGTTCAGTGTCATTGCTAGGGCTGGGAATCATATCCAGGTGTACCTTGAGACTTGACTTGCCCATTGGTGTGTTGGGTGAAAAAAAGTCTGAAAACCACTGCCGTTTCTTAGTCTTATTATTTCTCTTCAGTAACTTATCACACGTCATCAAGGTGAACACTGGGCAACAAAAATACAGCTCTACAAGCTCACTACACTACAGGTTGCAACATTGAGCTTGTAAATAGTCTTGTTTCAATGACGATTTGATTCTAGACGGGAAAAACCAACTATAGACCCCCTGTGGACTCTAGTAAACAAAGTACCGGGTATATTGTTTAAGTGGTTGAATGTTATTTTCTCTTCCAGATCAGGTGAACTGATGAAAGCGGACGCTGATGCCATGAGGTGCTGTGCCTGTGCTGACCGTACCAAGCAGGCAGAGCTGTCCCTGCTGGCCCTGCAGTATCGGATGTGCCAGCAGCACTGCTGGAGATGCTACTATAATACAGCTGAGAGAGACTGGTTCAACCCGGGGCCAGAGGAAATGGATAAGTACAGGTCAAAATATACCCTAATCTTACACATTTCCTCACTGTCGGGCACACATATTTCATCTTCATAGTTTGTTAAATTGTCATTTCATGTCATTTCATTTTGTGTGCTTAGTTTAGAGGGAAGAACTTGCCTCTAAACACTGCAGAGAACTATAGGAGATGGTGTGAACCACTACTGTGTGCTCTCTCAGTAAGAAATCTGATAAAGTGGCCGGCAACTGTCTATTCCTCAAGCCATCGAGGTCAGAAGTGAAAAGACCACACATGAGTGTTGGGTGGTTGGTTGGTTTAAAAAGATTCAAACTATCAAAAGGCCCCCAAACATACAGCAGTATGTTTTATCGGGTGATAAAAAATCTTTAAGAAACATTGCATTGGCTGCACTTGCAAATGAAATTTCTAGGACCCTAGTTGATGTTCTTAATTCCTTTCACAAAATGTAGGATATAGCACGGCACTAAATTGTACAGACCTGGTGTTTTCTTAGCCTGGTTTAACCACTCCCCCTTGAAATAGACTGACACCACGCTAGACAGGAACGCCCACAAATGTCACATCCGGTTTTAGCCCAGGGTAAGAATTTTCTATGGCTGCCAATGCAACTTGGTCCAATCCTTAATCACATACGGACAAACATCTATGCTGATAATATCTAACTTACGGAGGCCTTGTCCACGGGCAACAGATCTTTCAACGTATGGCATTGCAAACACGTTTGATAATCGCTACTCAGCGCAATATTGTTTTGCAAATTGCATTGCCGTGAACGAGAGCAAGACTCCTTGGACTCCTGAGGTCCACTCCTGCTCTCACCAAGAGTAGAGCGAGGACCTGTGCGTTGCACCAGAGTCCCAGCACCAGACAGTTCATTCAGGAGTGGTGGGCAATGGTTCCGCAGCGTCATGGTGCTGCGGTTCCGCTTGCTGCTTGCATGGCCCTCCCAAAGGCCTCACCGAGGGTTGTTGGGCTTCCTCCTCACGGAGGACACAGGCTGGGGCGCTAACCCATACTGCTCACCCGGGTGCCGTCTACATTCCGGCTGTCACCCGTGTCTCCGGTGGTCACCAGACTATACCTGGTTGTCACAGTCTATTCCTGAGAATAAGGTTAGAAATACATGTAGGGTTAGGCATAGTTTTACTGGGGTTAAGTTTAGGAAGGCATAGTTTTACTGAGGTTAAAGTTAGGAATAAGGTTAGTTTTAGCTGTTAAAGCATAATTTACTACTACCGTACTTACTTTAGGAATTCCAGGCTGAGCACTGCAGTTCCGCCGGATAAATGGGTGACTCGTTTGGTATTCATGCAGATAATGGCAGTTATTTGTCGGTTTTCTTCATCCGGACACATATTAAACAACTTGATGGATAATACTGTAATTTCTCAGCTAATTATATATCTGATATAACTGTATATAAGTTAAAAAAAACCATTGGAAACAAAAGTCAATTAATTAGAAATACAATGTACATGAATATGTCTGATAAGAAATGGGAGAGGGTGGATGCTAGTGTTTGGCTAAGATGTGGATGCAGTACTACTTGAACTGTCTATTCACACTTTTCCCCGCCAACGCACTGGGGACAGAGTCGGCCCATCCGGTGGGATGCTACCACGGATGTAGCGTCACACTGTTTACACTTTACACGCTTGCATGGCCAGACTGTCGCCTCCCACTGTCCCACCCACATTCACAATAACGAATAGTAAACAACACTGACCTAGGGTGGCCAGACACTCAGCGCATAACGATAAGACGTACAGGTCTGACCACCTCTTAAATGCAAAAAGCACTGTTTGATTTTACACTCGAGTGGCTCTGGGAGGCTTGCCATGTCTGTTTATTATAAGCGGCTTCTTTTTCTGTAAAGTTGCTTGTAAATATTGGTAGTTGTACTAGTTGTGGTTGCTTTTCTTGTTTCTAAAGTGGTTATTTGGGCTTTTCTAATGATATAATGATCATTATAACAATGAGCAAGAAATTATTTAAAAAGAAGGAAGAACTTTATATTTGTGGACAATCAAAATATGTTATTTTATTTTATTGTGGTGTCATTAAAATTAATCTGGATATGGCAGACTCACTATCTAGAAAATAAAAACATGGCACTTTATTTAAAATAGGTTACAGACCCCTGTTATATGCTCTTCTTTTGGGATTATTTTTATATACCTATTTACTTGTTTCTATGAGACATGGCAACAGCGCTCTTCACTGCTGCTTTCTTAATAAAATGTTGAGATTAGAAACGGCCATAATTATTTAATTTCTCAACCTTTAAAAACAAATAAAAACATCTCCATAATCCTTGGGAAGTTTGCTTTCATACGCTGTATCACACCCGATTCAAGTCTTCTTCAATAAAATGCTACGAGCGAAGACCATATACCATCGGGGCCACAGCATATACGCAGCACGCATTCAACTCATTCCTTCATCATGACTTGAATGAATGAAATCAAATATAATAAACGTTATTTTCCCATGTGCTTGTGCAGAGATAGATTAAAAAAACAAATATGCCGAAAAGAAAGACTTAATTTAATGAGGAATGGATCAATGAACTAGAGTTCATAAAGAAAAGTCGGATTGACAGTTTCCATGAATTTTGCACTTTGTGTAGAACGGATATTGACATCAGCAGCAAAGGTAAAGGCTCCATTGAACGGCATGCACTGACAGATAAACACAAGGCAAATGTGAAGAGTGCAGGAGCATCAAGCCTTTTAGTATTTTACCACCCTGTTGGAACCATAGAGTTGAGAACAGACTAACAGCAGCCGGGAATGTGGGATGGGACGGGAGGGAAGCCTCTCCCCCGTGGGGGCGAGGCTTCCCTCCTCGTCACCTCCCGCGACCCCTCCCCGTGTGCAACCGGAACTGCCGCACACACAATCACAATGCATTATGGGCTGTATGAAAAGTGTGAATAATCTTTTTTACATTACTTGCTGTGCTCTGCAGGTCGGGGAGTCTCCCTGCAAAACTTGCGAGTGTCCTGCAGACACTAGACTCTGATTACAATGAGATGAGATGTAAGATCCAGGCAGGAGCAACTCTGGACCAGCTTAAACCCTTGTCTGTCTCCTCCACACTTGGTACAGAGTCCTGCTATGTTCCTGCTCAGGTCAGCCCCAGCCAGATAGCTCAGTGGTATCAAATATTCAAAACAATTGCGCAGGTTGTTGTACTGGTCTAATCTTATTATTATTTTTGTCTAGATCATTGGTGATACATTGGGAAGTGTTCCTACATCAAGGTATGTTGGCACTATAGTTTCAACTAAAACTATCGTTTCCATCATGGAATAGCAGACATTTTGTAATGTCTACTCTACTTACTATGTTGTGTGTTGGCCTACCATGTGAATGATAACAGCTCCCAGCAGCCACAGAGGCAAGATTGTAAAGTAGTTGGAGGAAATGGAAATGTTCATGTAGGGATCTTCAAAAGCTCTCAGGTATGTCGCACAATCCACACTCTTAAGGCCACATTCACAATACAGTATTTTACTCGGGACTGAATCTGAGTGTGGTTGATTTTCTTTCTGTGTGTGTACGACACCAGAGCAGTAAATCCTGTGCTCCACGCTAGGCATTTTTATTAGGAAATACCCAGAATAGGGATGCTAGGGTTCATGTGGATAAGCTAGTGAGATAATAAAAAACATGTTTTCTGCTTAAGTTGCAACACTAGATTTATTTTTTTGCGATCTGCTTGTATTTAACGGATTTTAGTGAAAATCAACCGATAATTCCCAGTAGGTTACTTATCAAGCCGATTGAGCGACGGACAGGATGTGGCTCTTACTTCTGGTTTAAGATGGCCGGTCACAGGACCCGCGATTTGTAGTTTCTTGTAGTTTTCACGTGGCAAGGGCTACAGAGGTGTCCGAAAACATGCCGGCAGGGGATTCGGGCACCTTGTGTTTTTAACATTGAGTGACTGGAGTTTCTTCCAGCGGTGGAATGTCCCTTTAAAGAAATGTGCGGACATCCTACCTTCTTTCTGTGTATGTATATTGTTTTGTTCAGCACCCTTTAAATTGTCTGAGATGTGCGTGCTTCCCTTTTGGATTGTATCCCAGGTCCATCTACCATCTGATGGTTGATGAAATTCAGCATGTGTCCAGAATAAATACATTCCTCATTCGACAGACTGTGATATACATGTACATACATGATTAATCAAAGCTCTATCTATAATCTATCCAATCATAATCTATACCGTATGCCCTGCTGGATTCTAATTTCTAGCATAACCTTTTTACCACTGTAAAAGTGACCAATCTTCAGTAGAAAATACCTTTTGTTGTTGTTTTATTTACCTGCCAATTATATGGTGGTGGGGTTAAACTTTGTAAACTTCTTATTCTCATATAGAGCTGAGCATTACATTCAGATGATCCATCATTCATTTCGACTCGCTTCCAGACGGGCGATGTGTGGAATATTTGACATAAGCAAGATATAATCTTCAAATAGTCTTACTATCTACTAAATTGATTTGTCTGATTAACAACTCACCCTGTATTATACTTTGTGTGCAATGGCCAAACAATTGCAAATGGCCGATTTACAAGTTCGAATCAATGTGACATGTGAGCATGTAGATCTGATGGTTTCACAATTTTTAAAACAAATAATTGTTCATTAATCGTAATCGTGTCAAAGGTTTGAAATCATCGATTTGAAGTCATAGAATGGCTTGCATTAGTTTGAACAGTGCATTAGTTTGAACGGTGCCAATGGCTGATACCTTGTACAGGAAAAGAAAGACCCAGCTCCCCAGATCAAGTTGGACCGCAGAACAGGAGGGAGCGTGGAAACTCTTCCCAAGCAGAGTGGAACTAGCAGTGGACCAGGAGATGAACAGACATGTATGCCAAAAGATCTCTCCCCCCCCCCCCTAGTCCTCAGTCAGGATACTGGTAGAGTTTGGTTTACTATGTTGTAATTTGTCCTTTCCTTATAAACACTAGGTGAATTCCAAGGGATGAATACAAGTGAGGCATGGTATGACGCTGAGGAAGACCTAGATTCTTCTGCTGAACGCAAAGGGGTTTCTGCAGAGACAACCAAAGAGAAAAAAGATGGTAAACACTATATTGGCGCTAACTGTATTCCCAGGTTTCCCAAAGGTGACATACCTGTTTCCATTTCATATAGCTTCGCTCGACTAGCACAGCAGCAGATATGACCAGACATTCATGTAGGTGTGATGGGTTTATGGTTAAATCTACTGCGGGACAATCAAGCTAAGCTATGGAAAATTTATATTCCACCTTCGGGACACCTGCGTCTATTGCAACTGCAAAAACATAGTTTGGTCAAAAGGATGTAATTCTTCTGCCATGATTAGTTGATATTACTTATTATTGATATTACTGCCCACCATTTCCCAAATGCCATTTCCCAAAGCATACTGTGGGTTGCTTGAATTTTTCAAAACATTGGATCCATTTCAGTACAGTACGAAAATGGATTTACAGGGATTACTTGAAGGTTGTGGTTTTGAAGCCTGCCTGGGGTCACAAGGGCATGCGGTCGCAACTGGTTCCGAACGCCAAATTAATCTCCTGAGGAGGCGAGTCTGAAGCCTGTCCTGGAAAGGAGTTTCCGGATGTAAAAACAACAACTTGAAACTAGTTTGATGCATAATCTCAACTCAATTTTATTCTATAAATTCACGGAATCCCTTTGTGCATGCGTGAGTGTGTCACCAGAGAAAGTACGTCAGATTGGCGGATTGCTAAAAAAATATAATAAAAATCATTCCCGATGCAAGTCGGGAACATCTTTGTATATTTTAAAGTGCTGATTGACTTGAAAAGAAAAGATTTAGGAGAGAAATGAATTGTTTGGTACTCAATTAAGTTTGTTTTAATAACTTTGTGCAATGGTAACAACTAAGGAAAAGCACAAATGGCTTATTGTACAAGATGTGAATAGACGTGTACTACCGTAATACCATAATGGTCCTTTACATTTCCTACAGGGGAAGAGAAGGAGAGAGGCTTGTTCCTCCAGGCTTCCAACCTACGCTGTACTGTGACAGAGGCAAGTCTGAACCCTTTTATGTCATCTCCATACATTTTGATACTCCAAAATGGCATCTGATCTGCAGATTTTGACTTTACTGTATCTGGATAAATGAATGTTGACGGTCATGCTTTAAATGGCCACCAGAGGACAGCAGGAGCGTTAATCTAAAACGTTTGTTTTTCCAGGCTGATGTGGTCAGCAGCAGCAGCAGTCCTGGGCCATCAGAGGTTCCCCTGAAACCTAAAACTTCAAAGACTGATTCCAGTAACGCTGCAGTTAAGGTGATTAGATGATCCTCTCCTTCAGGGTTCCCAATCATATCTGAATCAGAACCCACTTGAGTTGTGGGCCTTGTGTATATGAAGTTGGGATACATTGATAGAGGTTTGGGTTGTGTATTTATCTTGACATGATGTAACTAGTCCAATTGGCGAGATATATCGCTCTGTTGCACAGTTGATTAGAAATGAATCATTCAAATATAGCTTCTCATTGTCTTCCATTGCATGGTGAAATTACTGTCAAAGTCACTCTTTTAGCACATGAACGAATGCAAATGTATTGCGCAGAAGCGGGGATTGAACCCAAGGCCTCCCACTCGCCAGACCAACGCGCAACCTGTCGTGCCAATAGGGCTGAGCCCGATTGGCAGGGCTGTTGCGGTCTGGGTCTTGGCTGGGGGCTACAAAAACAAAGCTGATAATATGTAACATCACTTACCGGTAGCCTTTTTCTGTGGGAGAAGGATGGAAGGCGGTCTGGACAGCTAATAGAGCGATAGATCTCCCTAATTGGACTAGTTGCATCATGATGAGGTAACTACACCATCCAAACCTCCTAAAAAGAACAGATCTACACTTAGTTCTGTAGTTACAAAAATAACAGAGCAGCATATCCTCTACTGATACAAGAATACAGTGAATAGTGAGATGCAATATATTGAAATTATAACCGATATCTGATATCGGATTATATCCAGGGGCGGTACCATAATTGTCGTAGATTAATTAGAACTCACATCAGAGTCTTTAAGAAATAAACAGGGTACAGAGTGGACTGAAACAATGATCCTTTTATTACAAGGGTGGTCTTCACCAGCCCAGGGAGGAGAACTATGCAAGCCTCATGAGCCCTTTACATTGCTCTCTCTTATACACAGATGAGAGCAGAGAATACATTGGAGGTGTGTTCAGTAGTGGTCAAACATGGGTCTCATGTAAGAATAGGTCCTCTGACAGACAACCAACAGGTGGATAGTATTTTTATCTTAAAACTCCTATTACAACCGATTCCTATATATTATATTTATATTGAACTGATTGCTGAATTTTCACTCTTAATTTAAGAGCTGGTGAAAGTCAATGGTAAGCCCCCCACTAACAGCTGACGCAAGACGGAGACAAGACTGGCTGCTCTGCAAGTACAAAGCCATTGACGGTCACATCATCAATATCGGTGAAACTAATTGGGAGACCGATTCTATACCATGAAATGGCCATAGGCTACCGATTATAGCATCTCTAGTTTATTGCGTTTCACACGCACTAGTCTGTACAGAGACACAGCAACCGTGCCCTTCTTAATGCATCACCAGCTTGCGCTCTCCAGGCATTGCTAATCGAATCCAGTGCCTACGTTTTGATGAAATGAGTTCAGCTGACCTCAACCTAAAAACCTGAATTATGCTTCATTGTATAAAGTGTACACAATAGTGTACATAATGTGTAAGATGAATAGTATCGGGACGTCAATGTCACTATAGTGTTGCAGTCTCTAATGTTGTTCATCCGCTCGCTAATCTCCAGATGATTCCCCAACAGTTGCTGCGTTCCAGCCCGAAGGTGAAGGTAGTGTGCGTCTTGCCCACAGCCAGATGCACATTTGTGCCCCAACACTATGGCACCATGGGCAGCTTCGATACCTTGATGGCACGTCTGAAAGAGCGCCATCCAGGAGTTGGGAGACAGGCGATAGTGGGTGCTTTGAAGGAGCTACGGGTCAAACATCGGGGTGTCCTCAGTGGCTTACCTCTCAGGGAAATTGAGAACATGGCTTCCGAATTATTGACGGCGCGCACCGCACCACCATGAGGTGGCATAGGCAACCTGCTGGATGCCATCTGCGTCCCAAGTTGCAAAACCCTCCTGATTGTAATAAATTACGATTAACTCGCGTTGCAGCTGTGCGGATAGCGTGGGTTATCAGATTTCCATTGTTGGCACGTTATGAGCAACTTTCTGTCAAACTTGTGCGGTCATGATTTTTCTGTATTAAGTTTGGAAGCACTGAAGCACTTAAATCCATTTCCTACATACCTTAGGCCTATGTGTAATTCCCAACTTGTTTGGGATTTACAACGAGCGCTTCCAAACTCTAATACATTGAAAGAAATCCTGACAGTTTATTGAGTTTATTGACGTTTATTGTGTTAAGACTTGACAGAGACAAAGGATAACCCGATCTTTCCATACAGATGTTATATAGTCTGAGTTTATCATAATTTAATACAATTAGATGACTTCTGTTCATGCAGGCTGTTGTTTGTATACATGCATCAGAAAGATGCAGTTTTATTTTATTTTTGTTAGACTTGTTGCGTAAATCGCATTGCAGATTTATTTGTTTTGTTTAATATAAAAACATTGGAAAAGCCAAAGAGTAAAAAAAAACATTGGCTGTCATTTGTATACACTGCATGCATCAGAATTATGCTTTATTTTATTAGACTTGTTGCATAAAATTGCATTGCAGATTTATTAGTTTTTTGTTTTATATATTTTTTTAAATTGGAATGAAAAAAAAACAATTTTTTGTTGACGGCAAATTGTAAATGGCTTTCAAGCAATGCCGTGTTCTATTTCCTTGTGAGGAATAAATTGACTTTAAGTTGAATCTTGAATGTGGTTTCAGCAGCACTTTCTTATTGATGTCCTGTGTGTATGAACCAGCACAAATGTGTCACTAGTCAGCAAGTCCTAATTGGATTGTCAACGCTGGTCTAGGATGTGTTGCTATAAGTAGAACAAGACACTGCAGGGAGCTTACATGAAGGAGGTTTATGGCCGAGTGTTGACCATTCCTCAGTTTCTCCACTAGGTGGCGACGGGTCCCATTGGACTTTAGAGAGAGATGATGCAAGATCTCATCACTGTTCATATGATCAGAATGCCTAGTCAGAATTACTATAAATTTCATATAATTGATTTTATTTTTTTATAGCCATTTATTTTACTGCAGCATTCAAAGTCGTAAACACGACGTCTAATGGATTTTCTGCTCTTAAACTTGATTAATAATTTGTCCTGAGATTTATTTTTGTTTCAGATTAGAATCGGAAGATTAAAGTACATTATAATTATTGCTATTGCCATTGGTAAAGTGTATGTCAAGACAGCACTACTGGAGTAATTAAAGAGTTAATGGTGATTCTTTGCCCCCCACCACCCCCCAGCTAGGAGTGGGCGGAGACTCGAACTGGGATACGAACCGGGAGAGAACGAACAACAAAACTTTGTGGGTGAAAGCAAGACGCCTGGGTTTAGAGTGGATTTGTTTTTTTATATCATTATTCAGGAGGCTTTTCAGCGTATCGGGCTGTGATCAGATATTTGTGCAGTTGAGAAATGACTTGAGTTCAACTTCTAACCAACTATGGGTGACCCATGGACGTGGAAGACTGCAGAGGCGCCCAGCGAGCATAAATCAGTTGACTTGGTTTCAAGGAGGCAGTTCATGGATTGTGTCGTCTAATTCACTTGCGGAATATTGTAGAAGAATGGATATTAATGCTTGTTTGCATGGCGCCTTCATCTTCAGAAAAGAACAAGCACTTTAGTAGAGTTGAAAAGGTCAACGTGCAATTCACTCTTGTATCTGTAAGGGATCCGACTGGCGACTGAAGAACTACTGAACGGTATCGGCGACAAATTCACTGAGAGCTGACACATTTTAAAAAATAACAACACGCCAAGTGGCAACATGTGGACTCCGGGGATGTTGATGTGGCGGATCACTATGTGCTGCATGCTTCTGGAATTATTTATACACAGTGGTCAAGGTACGATTATTAAAACCATGTGCCTATGTTTTTCCATTACCTCTGGTCTATTTAGCGTTAGCCATTTAACGCCAGAGCCAGTTTTGCTAAGCAAGATATTGTAGAATCATTTGCTGAAACTGTCAGTCTAGCTGTAGCAATGAGCAGGCAACACTGGTCCATGTTTAGCCTTAAGCCCAAACCACACCAAAGGGTCGGGTTGGAACAAAACGGTTGGTGTGGTTTACCTTAAACAGTTTTGTCCCAACCCGACCCTTTGGTGTGGTTTGGGCTTTAGATCAAGACTATCTTAGCCGTAGATGTATAATAGTCTTGATCTAAGGCTAGTCTGAGCTCATAGTTATAATACATACTGTATCTGTACCAAACTCCATAAACAATTGGTTTCACATAGTTGTCTCTGTGGAGTAGAATGGCTGCAGGAGCAATATATGTCACATACTTCTTGTTGCCTTGGCTTTTGTTTGGTTTTGTCATTTGTAGGCTACTTTGATTTTTCTTCTGCGCTCAGGTCTGAACGTCTGTATGAGTGGCAGCGCTACATCTTGTGAAGAATGCCTTCTCATTCACCCCAGTTGCGCCTGGTGCGCAAAAGAGGTACCAAGTGAAAATGTTTAAAATTGTGCATCTTGTTGCAAACTAGCATGATGGATGACACTTGTTGACTTGAACGCACTCGGCATAACCCTTTTCAAAACGAGAGAGACTCAACAACAACAATGACATGCGAGGTTACTGCGTGCAGTGTCCATAACAATGTCCTGCCAAACCTTAAATAGCTTTACAGTCCCAAATGAAAGATGAATGTAGCCAGCATGCCGCACTGCAACAAATGAACAACATCTACTTGGCCCCTTTGGCCATTCTCTGCCACTCACTCTTCGATAATGATCACTACTTGTTGTGTTGACAGATTTGTGGGTTTCTGTCCTACAGGATTTTGGGAGGGTGCGGACACTGACCTCACGATGTGACCTTAGTGAGAACCTTCAGAAAAGAGGCTGCGAAGTAGGTTTCATTGAGTATCCCAGCAGCTCCAGTTCCATACTGAAGAATGCACCCCTCAGCTCTAAAGGGTCTGGGCCGACCCAGTACGATGTCATCCAGATTATGCCTCAGAAGATCTCCCTCAGCCTGCGGCCAGGTATCAAGTAACAGTCATCATTATGTAGGATCTGTAACTGCCTACTCAGTAATATCTAGAATGGCCTTATTCACTGTGTGTGTGTGTGTGTGTGTGTGTGTGTGTGCGCGTGTGTGCGTGTGTGTGTGCGTGCGTGCGTGCGTGCGTGCGCTGGCACTATCACTTATGGCACTTACATATACACTCACTGTTCATTTTGAGAATGCATGTTATCATTTATGTATTCACAAACTGTTTTCCTTCTCCATTTGTATGACTGTTTTCGTAATTGCATAACCTTGGGACTCGGGAGCTTGTATTGGAAAATAATGTCACCCGCTCCTTACCTGTAAACTTGTCATTTGAGCATAAACCTGACGTTAACGTGTTGGAAATCATTTATATCGCCTTCTATCCACCTATCTAGGAGACCCGACAGAGTTCGAGGTGCAAGTGCGGCAGGTGGAGGACTATCCAGTGGATCTCTACTACTTGATGGACCTCTCCCTCTCCATGAAAGATGACCTGGACACCATCCGCAACCTGGGCACAAAGCTTGCTCAGGAAATGGGCAAACTCACCAGCAACTTCAGGCTGGGCTTTGGCTCCTTTGTGGATAAGAACATGTCCCCCTTCTCGTACACAGCACCCAAGTACCAACAGAATCCATGCAATGGGTGAGGAAGCACAGCAGGACATTTAGCAGCATGCTTGGAAAGGGCCCAGTCACTTGAATTTCTTTATTTTTATTTAAATTCGGCATATAACCGTGTTGGACATACAGTCATACACTGTTAATAAGCATCAGCTTGAGACTGCTTGGCGGGCTGCTCACGCATTCTTTCTCTTGACAGTTTGGAGTATGAAAATGAATAATTTATTCCCAAGTTCTATTTTTAGCCATTCGTGAAAGATGCATAGTGAGAGATTTTACAGCTGTAGCTTGTAGTTATTCGGACTAAGATGCAGTGAAGAGCAGCTCTCAAAAGTGGCTACTGACCACCCACGCCATGTGTGTGTGTGTGTGTCGTTGATGCTAAGCGTTGTTGATGAGAGCAGGCTGAAAGGCAGCCGCATACCACATTTGCCCTGGAGGTGAGATTACTCCACACACTAACGTGCCGGCCAGCCTCGCGCATCACTTCCTAACTAGGTTATTGGATTGTGTGTTTGTGTCACACAGACATTGCAACACTGCAGGGAAGCATTTAAAGGCACAGAATGCCATGTGGACTTCACAATCACATCTCTCTCTTTCCTCACCTCTGTCATTGCTACACCCCACCAAATGGAATGGTCTACATTTAGGCAATGGCTTAAGCTGGAAATAGAACGGGAATCATTGTGGATGGTAATCAATCCATTATCCAATCCAATCAAAAATACTGATGTGATTCTTAACCACATAAAATCTAGCGTACCGTCCATATTCTGCACATGTCATAATAGGTGAAAATAGGCTAACATCATTTTGGCAAAAATGGCAGATCTACAAGCTTGCATCACATGGAATCTATTATCAATGCGTATTGTTTTCATTAAATGAACATAATAGGCAATCAAAAGTTACTTGCGCCTACTTAAAATGTGACAGGTGTGTTGTTGGAGTTGATTCACTTACAGAAAAAAGTATCCAAAACACCTGCACACTGTCGTCACTTGCTCAATAAAGGCTAAGGTTTAATAGCCCAATGTTGTCAAGGACCTTCAGGCATCTGAATAATGTCCTTGACTGAACAACAGCACTATTGTAGAGCAAATCATGACAGTGTGTAGTTTTGTTTGTACATATGACAATAGAAGAAATCTGAATTTGCACAAAGAACATTACAGGAAAACAGCCTGTAGTCAAGGTGAAAAGAATATAAAAAAAAAATGTTTACTGCCTTTAATGACTGTCAAAGTAAAGAATATTTTCTGTTTTTTTTTCAAAACAGATACAAGCTTTTCCCCAACTGTGTCCCTTCCTTCGGTTTTCGCCACATCCTCTCGCTGACTGATGAGGTGGACAGCTTCAACAAGGAGGTGCAGAAGCAGATGGTATCTCGCAACCGAGATGCACCCGAGGGCGGATTCGACGCCATACTGCAGGCTGCCGTTTGTAAGGTTAGCTGTCAGTCAGGCAGGTTGTGTTTCCGAAAGGTGACAGAACTTCCTGGCTTAAATATGCATGGGGTACCGTACCTCACACAGTTTAAATTAAATGTCTCTTGATTGTAGTACAATAGCCCAACCATACAGTATGTGCACAGCAGCACACAACATTCTTAAGTGATAATTTATCCATTTGTAACTATGAGTGAAATTAATACAGAGGATGTTACTTTGTAGGTTAGATGGTGAGGAAGCTGCTGTTAGACTACTGAGATGCACCCATTATGAACTGCTGTCCTATTTGCTCTGTTAATTATAATAACTTGCAGGGGGGTAGACTAGATAGGAAGTGGAGTGGAGTCTGGTGCAGCTGGTTAAACATGAGGACGAGTCATCATTGGCAGGCCCAGTCATATCCTTGTTTTCCGCTCCAAGTTTAATTGTTTTCTACAGGAAGAGAAAGACTCCCTCCAAGTAGGTCGTGCCTTGTAATTTACTGCCACTGACACATTTCAAACATTGGCTGGTTAGGAGGCTGGGCTGGGGGCAGTCCAAAGGCTTAATTGAAGTTGCCTATTCTTATTTCAATTGTAGTTCAGGAAAATACTTGACAGAAGTTGTTGTAACCATAATTTATTTGGACGTAACTGTGAAAGACTATGTTATGGAAGACCATTTCCACCACTGAGTAAACCTAAAGGTTTTTTGTTCCCCCTCACAATTTTCTCAGGATTCTATTTTTTTCTTTTGTCATAATTGCAAGATAAATTTTTACTCTGTTGCAGAAATTGGCTCCCACGTATGCTTTGATAACAGAAAAATGTAGCAGTCAAAGAACTATCAGTGGTATTTGTTTCCTTAGGGAAAAAACAAATGTCCCTGCAAAGATGTTCAACAACAGGAAATGTTCATGGTTCAGTGACAGGCCTAGTCTAGATATCAAACTAAAAGCTTCTCGCACAACATACACTGAACTGCCCAGGCTGAGTAATACAATCATGACTATAGTTCTTCATCAAAGAGGCTTCTGTGTAACGGGAAAGCCCACATTTCTATTGTACAATGATGTTGGCACACAATGTCCGATCCCATGACAAATGTCTGCCTTTATGCCTCTGCTGCTGGCTGAAAGGTTAGGTTTGTTCAGTGCCATGCCAATAGTCAGCACTCTAATGCTCTGTCACTGCCTATTGTCCCCCACTGTTTCACATTGATTATGGCCTGGCCGGGCCTGATGGGTTAAACTCTGGCTGCTGTTGTTTGGCTGGTCCTCAAGATGGTGAAAAGTTATGGGGTATCTCTGAACTATGGAGTGATTATTCAGTGTATTGTGTTTATCATTTTATTAAAGGGACATTTCACCGCTGGAAGAAACCGCAGTCACTCAATGTTAATGCCATCTTTTTAATAATAGTATGAGTGAAAGAGTTGCACCAGGTGAATAATAGTATTTGTAGTAGATAACAGTAGCACAATTTGAAAATTGCACCCCATGTCGAGAAGAATAATGTAGTCTGTGTGTTTGACTGGATTGCTCAATTGAGCCATAATGACCATAATGCTTTGGTGCACTGCATTGGTGCGCTGTATTTCTGAGACAACATGTAGTCAACATGTAGTCCAACATGTAGAAGGAAGTGAGACCAGTGCCTGTGACATCACAGGCACTTATCTAAATACACATGAGTCTCATTCTTGAGACTGGGAGGTCGGAGTTCGATCCCTGGCCAGGTCAAACCAAAGATTCTGAAAAATAGAACACAATTCAATTCAAAGGAGCTTTATTGGAATGAGAAAACGTACGTTTGAAAAACAGGACATAGTGCCTCCTTGCTTGGCACTCAACTTCAAGGGTTGGATTGGGGTAAGTCCCTGTGACATAATAGCGTCATGTCCAGGGGGTGTACTTGTACATCAAGCTGCCTCACACTACAGAAACAGGAGATAGGCTCATGCCCTATGGGCCTCATGGCTCGGCAAGGCTTACTTATTGGATGTGTGGTCTTTTTATAAACTGACTTTCCACGTGATATTTCATCTGTATAGTATGTGGTGTCACTGGTGTGTGTTCCTGCATGCTAAAGCAACTCTAAATTAACAAAGAATTACTGAGTCATCATAATCATGCTATATATTGTGTCCTCTGCCTGATCAGGACAGAATAGGTTGGAGGAAAGAGGCCTTCCACTTGCTGGTGTTCGCCACAGACGATGTGCCTCACCTTGCTTTGGATGGCAAGCTTGGTGGCCTGGTCCAGCCCCATGACGGATATTGCCACCTCGATGACAAGAATGAGTACAGTGCTTCGACTAAGATGGTAAGGCTGGAGAAGATTGAGCTTGTCTTTTTGATCCTGCTGTTTGGCAGAGATAAAAAGCAAAAATATTGATCCAAAAGTGATGTGATTTACGTAACGATGAATGTGAATAATTATTATGCTATCCACTCACTCTTCAAATTACACCTTTAAGAGAAATTACAGCAGGTTTTCTTGCAGCAAATACACCCTGCAACACACACAGTCACACAGAGAAATCTGAAACCGTGGCTCTTTTCAAAGCACACTTTTTATGCCGGGAGCAGCTATGCCACCCTAGCATTGTTCAGGATGAATCTGTATATGAGTGGACTTTGGAATTAGGCAGGTTTTGCTTTGTGTGATTACTTAAACATAATATCTTGACCTTGCCAGTTGCCACTCCCCTTTAACAGACAGCCAGGAGTTATGGAAGTATCCTGAGTTTACGAGACTCTACTTGGCTCTGAGCCAAGCCCAAATAACTAATTTGGGAACTTTACTCATGGCCAATTTGATTAGGTAGAATTAACCTACCTAATCAAATGAGTTTTCAGAAAAGGCTGACCTAATTTGACTGACCTAAAATTAAATGAACAGTTAATTTTAAACATTACATAGCTATACAGTCAAATATGGCTTGTTTGCCTATTACAGCGATAGCTAGGTGCAGTCAGTGATTTGCAGAAGGAGGGACTGTTAGTTATGTTGTAAATTAACTGTATATTTAACTCTTAACAGTTCCAGTGGCTTCTGAGCAGGTTCTCTGGAGCGGCTGATTGAGCTGTACCATAATGCATAGAATTAAGTCTAAATGAATGAATTACCGGTAGGTTATTACTGAACAACGTTGTCCGTTTCTAATTAAAATCCACATGCAGTGTGGACAGTTGGACACACTATTGATAAAAAACACAATTGACAAAAATACTGAAACGTAAAGATTGTTAATTACTGGTTTTGGATGACAATTCAATTCTCCGCACTTTTTTGGGGATATAGTTTTTTTGTTTACCGTAAAAAGAGGACATGGCTGGGGAGTCTAATTTAAACTCGGCATCGAAATTGGAAGACCAATGACTTCCTTTTACTAATTTCCTGACGGGAATCTTTATTGCGAGAGGAAGTGCATGTCTCTCATGTCTGTCTGGCTCTCTCTCTCTTTTTTGCTCTCTTTCTCTTGTGTTTAGGATTATCCCTCTCTGGCTCTCCTGGGGGAGAAACTGGCAGAAAATAACATTTATCTCATATTCGCAGTTACCAAGCGCCTATATGTCATATATAAGGTATTTTCTTTTCTTTTATGTACATATTGTTGTTATTGATCAAACCTTCCATACATTTCCAAACATACTAATCATATTTTGTCTAAATGTAGAATTTTACTGCGCTGATACCTGGCACTACTGTAGAGATTTTGGACCAGGATTCTAAGAATATAATTCAGCTCATCATCAATGCCTACAATGTAAGTAAACACAAACAATACCAATGTCTTTGTCACTTCAGGTGTGTGTGCATGCGCACGCAATAAATAGTGAAGGGTGACATTCAAAAGAGAGTACAGAGAAAGAAAGCCAAATCCAGGAGAGGAAAGCAGATTTAAACACTTTCTAGGAAAAAGGTTTGGCGTGTCTGTGTGTTGTAATACGATGTTTATTTTCCCCCCGTGGGGCTGGGGCCACGGCATAACAGTGACAGTGGAAAACTACTGTGTCGTTTGTCTGTAAAGTAGTGAGAAGGTCATGGAGGCCATTCTAGAAAGCAGAAAAAGACGGCTCTGGAAGCGGAACTGAGCAATGTTGAAGCTGCATTCCTAGAAACTTATTTTAACTTTTAACCAAGGGGGCAGCTAGGCACTCCAATGTTGAAGCGCTGGGCCCTAGTGGTAAGAGGAAGGACTGCAGGCGGACCCGTGGATTCTTGACGAGGAAACCCCGTGCAACCGAGCGCTCAATGTCAAAGCCCAGCTGCACTTCCGCATTTGGGCACCAAAATTTGGTGCCCAAATGCTGAATCAGCGAAAAAATGCGGAAATAGACGGTACTTCCAGCAGCCTTCCGGGTGCTTCAAAAAGCCACTGAGCAACTTCCACTGACATGAATAGCGGAGGGGGCGGAGCTTCGCGCCAGTTTAGTCTCTATCCTTTTAATACTCTATGGTTTTAACCAATCTGTAATGGTAGAGTATGTTACAATACAATATAGATAGCACATCTGCAATGGTTGGAGTTGGGTTTCCTACTCTTCCATTGAGAACTGTAGACTCTGGTGTCAGTTATAGGCCTGGCTGACAGGTGGTACTGCCCGAGCCCCGAACTGTACAATATCTCCCCTGGTCCCACAGGGATTGCCTCTTGGCTGAGCAGTAGGCTGGTTTAAATCCCAGGAAACAAGTTCATTTGGTTAAATTTGTATATTCACATTTACAAAAAAAGTTAAAAAACCTTTCTATTTATAGTACAAACACTATGTTAATACATGTAAGACCCAGGTAATGAAATGGCTATTTTAACCATCCTTTTAAGGGTGAGGTAGTCTGCCATTAACTACCAGGGGAAATCACAATGTGCTAATGACATTTTACGATAAAACGATAAAACCATTACCATGACAGTCCATGTCATGGTAATGGTTTTATCGTCTCTATTTAGTCGCCTGCTGCTCATTGTCTTACAGGAAATGTATTCCAGCAGGGTCACTTCTGTTTTGGGGGTGCTAACATTCCTCCTCTGAATTGTAAACATATGATTATAATCTAATCCAAAAGACATGTTTATTTGGAATAAGTTTGCCAAATATTTATTTTGACAACTCTGTTTTATGCAAGAACAATTGGGAAATACATGTTTAGATGTGTAATTATTATTATTATTCCTCAGTAGAAACGGATTTATGGGAAGAGAGGATTTAAAACAGTGCTACTCTGAGGTCCATTTGGACAACAGTAGAAATGTAAATAATAATATTAAACAAATATAATCAGTCCTTGCTTAACACTGGGCCCAGTTGAAAACTGCAATTCTTTTCAATGGACTCGATTAAAATAAATCGATTTAAATGTAAATCATGATCGCTCATTTGTCTCCCCTCTCTCCTTTGTCTCAACATCTGCCCGCTGTTAATTACTTTGTCTTGCTGGCAATCACTCTAAACCGTATGTTCTAGTTACTTCTACACTGAGGCTGACATTTAGTTTGTTGAGTGAAGAAGGAAAGAATTTCCAAAAACAACTTTTCTACATTTCGTAAGCCTTTCCCTAAATGTTTTCCTAACTTAGTGGGAGTGTTCCCACTAAAATCCCTTGGCTTGGCTAGTAAGTACGGCAACTTTAGCCATGAAGAATCAGGACACACTGTTAACTCTGTAACTGAAACGTATGAAACAAAGACTCACAATATTCAATGTGTGAGACTGAGTTAGAATGAAGTGTTGTGAGTCAGGACCTCATTAACATTCCCTGTGCAACATTAGATTCACCACACTGACATTTGTTAGCTACACTGACTTTGCCAAGTGTTGTGAGGTTGTGTTGCATAACCTTTTTTTGTTTTGTTTCTTGATAAATTGTTGTTAGAGCAGAATAATACTGTCCGTTTGCTTGGATTGCATTTAAGTGATGGTCAGAGAAGAGAGAGTGAACCTGCACAAGCAAACATGTTTATCTGTGACATCAGGTATTGTTTTGATTTAGGCACAATCATGTAGCTGGTAAGAGGAGTGCACATGAATGAACACACGGTTGGGTCTGCATATGCTTCACAGATGCAAATCAAGCTGGCACACAGCACAGCTGTAGCATCTCATGCACATATGCCCGTACGGTTTCGAGCAGTGCTTGTCCTTTGTGGCTTTGGCTTAAGACTAGACAAGCCAGACTTGGCTGTATAAATCTGCCTAACCAAGGCAAATGATTCTCTCACATTCCCTGTGTTTCGCTTTTTTTTCTCCACACTGCCTGCAAACAGATTTGAGTAACCATCATGACCAGGCAGATGGTGGTGGTTTCATTATAAATTGTTGTGTGGTACCATATTACTGTGCTCCACAGTTTCAGGGCATTTGAAACATTTTACATCCATATGCGGTTTAGAGTGATTCAATGGTTACAACACAAACTACTGGCACAATAATCACATGAACCTTATCGTCCGTATTATAGGCATGTCATAATTAAGCGATATTACACAAGAGGGTGTTCTTTATCGTCATTAATGCACGTTTCGATCTTGATAGATCTTCATCAGGTCTTACTGACCTGACGAAGATCTATCAAGATCGAAACGTTGTCGTTTGTTTATTCAATAAAGTAATTCTTTACCAAAATAATCCTTCCATAATTGCCTTATTGGCTCTGCACCCACTGTCGAGGTGCGTGTAAATGGGTATGCTGTAGTCACTACGACCACAAATGTCCCAAGAAACTAGCTAGCCTTGCCACCGAGTCTGCTGCGCTCTGGGAGAAAAACACAGCTACTTAATATTTCACCAAAACCAGAGCAGAACTCCCACCACGGGACTCGGGCAATCAATTAATATAGTTGCATATTTAGTAGTATTTCATACATATTTCATAAAAAAATCTGAACTATCCCTTTAAGTGGTTAAAACAATTCAAAGGGCTTCTGCTATGCTAACCTTGGCCTCCGCTGTTCTGCCATCAAACATTGCCTGTGTCTTCCTCACATCCTGTCCTGTCCTCTCTCCTTTCTCCTCAGAACATCCGTTCCAAAGTGGAGCTGACCGTGTGGGACCACCCGGAGGACATCAGTCTGTCCTTCACGGCCACCTGCCAGGACGGACAGCCACTGCCGGGCCTCCGGAAGTGTTCTGACCTGAAGATAGGAGATACTGTGAGTCTCTCTCAGGCGCCCTTTTCACTGTAACGTTCTGTCAAACTCCTCTGGGCATTCAGTTCAAATGTATGACCCATCTTCCGCCATCTTGATGATTTGATCATATTCTGGCTTTTTGTTCAAAACAGGCCAATCCTGCAAACTTTGAAAGCCAATGTTAGCCAATTGGGATGGAATATGAAATATCGGACAGATCTGTCTTGAACACATGACTATAGACAAATCCACAGAGGGGTGCCCTGGGCGCGGCCATTACTGAGGTGTAATCCATGGAGCAGGTGCTCCGTAGGCCAGGTGTAGCTAATCAGTGCTGCTGTGCTTAATGGTACACCTCAGTAATGGCCGCACCCAGGCAACCCTCTGTGGATTTGTCTATAGAGATGCTGTGTAACGATTTGCGGGATTTTTGGACAGAATCTGTAATATAAAACAAACGTGTTTTACAAAAGTCGGCCTCCTGGTGACGCTATAACAGGTCGTTATTTGGGGCAAATTTGGGGCAAAGGTTCATCGTTGGCATCCAGGGAGTGTGTGTGCAAAAACACACACACACACACACACACACACACACACACACACACACACACACACACACACACACACACACGGAGGGAGTGCAAAACATACTCTCTCCCCATGCCTTCAGCCTGGTGGAGACAATGAATAATGCCCCCCAAGGGTATTGTGTGGACAGATTGACTACGACCAGTACGGGGGGTATACCTGGACTGTCCTCTGCTGGGAGTGGGATACCCATCCAAGCATCCAGCTACCAAAGATACCCATCCAAGCATCCTGCAGCTACCAAAGACATCCAGTTGCGACTTGGTAGTCTGCAGCGAACGCTGAGTGACCTTTATGTCTTTGAAGTGCAGCACCTGTCTCATGAGATCAAACTGCGGTGGCTGAGAGAGGAGTGAGAATGAGGTGTATATATTGTTGTCCTCCACCATTTCCAATGAGGCAACATGTGCCCTGTGTGTAGATCTTTAACCGCAGCTTAATGAAAATCACCCTGACTTGACTAACAAGTGTATTAAGTTGTCTTGGCCAGACAGTTCACTGCAGGACATGGCTTGCATTCTTGTGCTCATCTCTATGAACGACCTTAAAATTGTAGCTGAGGTTTATTTTTGTCTCCACCAGGCCGAAGGCATGGGGAGAGGGTATGTTTTGCATCTCCGGCACCGTTAACCCGGTCGCTGACACATTTTGCATTCACACTCCCTGGATGACAACGATGAACCTCTGCCCCAAGTTTTACAGAACTGCCTGTTATAGTGCAGGCCGACTTTTGAAAAACACATTTTTGTCTCCACCAGGCCGAAGGCATGGGGAGAGAGTATGTTTTGCACTCCGTCCGTCCGTCCGTGTGTCCGTCCGTGTGTGTGTCCGTCCGTCTGTGAACAGCTAATCTCCGGCACCGTTAACCCGGTCGATACCAAATTTTGCACACACACTCCCTGGATGCCAACGATGAACCTCTGCCCCAACATTTCCAGAACGGCCTGTTATAGCGCCACCAGGAGGCCTCTTTGTGCAAAAACAAGTTTTTGGAACGTACACCTACAGATTTTGTCCAAACATCACGCAAGTTGGTACACAGTCTCTCTAGAGCCATTCAACGAAACTGGTCTTTCAGATTTCTCAGACTCCATCCTGATTGGCTAAGTTCGCAGGAGTGCTCAGTTTCAAACAAAATGCTGCAAATCATGAACACATCGTGTGATTTCCGTGAAATTGTGCACGCACATTCCCACTAGGCCGAGGAAGAAATGCCACATGAACATTTTCAACTCAGTCTCATGGTGGCGCTATAACTGGCCGAAAAGTGTTTTTACCTCTAACTGCACAGATCTGTGGATAATTTGAATGCCAACTCCCTAGAGGCCAAGGAAAAACCTTTGCCTTTTCACATCTGCTCTTTATAGCGCCACCAGGAGGCCGACATATGTAAAACACATTTTCTAATATTACTCCTTCGGATTTTATCCAAATTTCACGCAAATCGGTAGACATGCTCTCCATAGTCATGTAATCAAGGTTTGTTTGATTTCTCATAATCCACCTTCATTGCCTGCGATTGACTTTTACACTTTTCAGGAGTAGCTCGCTTTGTACCCGTTTTGTACAAATTGCCACAACAACCTGACCTGCCCTGGTGGAGACCTGTGCTGTTCTAGTCTAGGTTCAAACAACTGCCTTCTTGGTTATCTTTGCCACGTGCTGATATTCTTTTTGTTTTTTTCTGGGTTTTCTTTTGCGGCTTTCGCCTTTTATTTTATATTTTTATAGAGGGACAGACAGTAAGCTGACAGGAAATGGGGTGGGGGAGATGGGGTGGGAGAGATGGGGGAGTGACATGCAGTAAAGGCCGTCGGGATCGGGAGTCGAGCCTGCGGCACACTGCCAGACTCGGACTACCGGCCAAGGTGCCTGGACCGCTGAGCCACGGCCCAGGCCAACACGTGCTGATATTCAATGCAGATAAAGCCTCTTTCCTATCTGAAAGAAGGAATGACCATTTGTCCCCACCACACAGCTATATTGGCAGATGCTGCTCATTCCTAAGGGAACATTCGCTGCTGCGGCGCGTCTCGGCTGGAATCAATCAACAGTGAACACATCTAAGGGAGGCTGGCCAAGTTTCACTCATTGGTCCCCCCAGAAGGATCTCTGGGATTTCCTTGGTGCTGCCTCTGCTCTCTGCAGGTCCTGCTGCAGCCGCGGTCTCTGTCTGGGAATGTGATTGTGCATCATTGAATGGAGGATGACGGAGGCAGTCGTTGGTTATTTTCAGGGAGAAGGTTGTAGAAGAGGCCAGAACCACAGGGGACCACAGGAAGGGGGCCAGGAGAACAGTGGGAGTTGAACCCATAATGATTAACCGTGCTTCTCCGGGGCACTGGACCTGGGCAAGGGCACGAGTTATGCTTTTCATTCCTGCGGAGTAGCTATTTTGGAATTTGTGCTTGGGATGAATGGGGTGTAGAGACTGAGGACATGAGGAGCAGTGGTATGCAAAGAAGGCCTTCAGTCAGAGTTTGTTTCGTGGAAGGGGAATGATAAATTGAATAGCAGAAGACCAGTGTCTTTTTCCACGGCTGTTACTCGGGCCTGTGTCCAACATGACGGGAGCATTCACCACGTTGGAACACCCTTTCCTCATTTTGTCTCACTGAAGTGACGGAAGAAAACAAAGAAAGGTCGGATGTCGCTAAATCATTGCACGTCTTAATCACGTTCGAATTTTGTACGGTCCAAATCCTTCTGCAGGCCCTTTTTTTATTTTCCACACGGGTCTCAATGGAGCTTTGTATTGAGTGCTCCCGTACTTGTTCCGCAGCTTCTTCATTTATTTGCTAGAATGTTATGTGAGGCTAGGGCGTGGGAGTAGGCAGTGGGTGTTGTATACAAAATAAAGGGGTGAGAGACCATCTCCAGAGCTTTGGTGGCGGAGGGGCCCTGCTCTTCTTTTTTCATCTAGGGAAGTGAGGTTGGGGGGGGGGGGGGGGGGGGGGAGGCAAGGGTTATGGTGCAGGCTATTGCTTTGCCAAATCTTCCTGCTCCGTATGGAGGAAGTGGCCAAAAGCCCAGGTGTCAGTCACTGTGCCCCACCGAGCCTGACGCTGCATCTCAATGACCTCAGACAAAAGTGGGCAGAAGGGGGTTTGTGATACAAACACTGCCTTGAAACACACAAAAGAGCCCAGCAAGGAAAAAGCGTATTCAGCATCCTTTTCACTGCGACACTCTCAGAGCCATAGGACTACTGAATAGAACCTTGCATGTGGATGGTGTTGGGTCTATGCTAACGCTCCACGTAATCTCTATAGAGAAATTTTGTCGAAAAAAATAACGAGAAGCTTTTGAATTAGATTGTAGCTTGTGGTTTTGTTTTCGTTTCACATGAATGCCAGGCAGTCATGAGAATGCCATCATCAGAATTATTTCTCCACTGTTACAATGATAGCCATTTGGACAGACTCCATCCTCAGGTCATGAGATTCTCATTTGATTTCGAGAGACATTTGTCTTAAAGGCACAGTGCCATGATTTTTGAGTTAAGGAGTTGACATTATTACTTCTCCACACCAGGAGGACTTAGAGCCTTTGTCCTGCTCCTCCCGCCAAACACTACCTGCTGACAGGTGTCGCCCAGTGTAGGAATACGTGCAATGAAAATTATTACCCTTCCGGCTTACCTCCAAACGTAGGCCAATTTTTAAGTGGTGCAACCACTTCATTAAGGAGCTTTGTGTGTCTCTGGCTCCCTGGGTCTGTCCCTGGCTGGCTGGCTGGCTGGGTCTGAGCACGAACATAGCGTTTGGTTGATTTTCACAACCAAGTGTCACTGTTGCGCAGCTTAACACACACACACACACACACACACACATTAACTGTATATATGATGATTTCGGGTGTGACAGTACAGTACAGTGACAGTACAGTACAGAGTACAGTACATTAGAGGGACCCCTTGGGGACCCCCACACGGTAACTCTGTCATTTCTCAATCATTTCGGACGCGGGGCGGCTCGCCAAAAACCGGCCCGGCCCCCTGGGCGCGTTCCTGGGGGTCTGGATGTTCTGGGGATTCAAGAACCAGGAAATACGTGTGTGGATTCGGAATGCCAACATTTCACTTCTATGTAGAAGTCACTTGTACTGTATGCTGGTATACAAGCGTTTGGGCATATGTGAGGAATAGAGCTTTAAGCTTGCGATTTGTGTGATTCTTCTGTGTTCCAGCCTACTCCATTTCACATTGCATCACACCACTACAGTCTTTCAACTGTCTGCCTTCCTCCCTTCATCGTCTAATCTCTGGCACATTTGGCAGGTCAACCTATCAGTTCCTGAATATCATCTCAATCACATTGCTTCCTGAGCCTGCCAGCTCAGCCACCAGGAATTTCCTCCACAGAGTTCAGCTGAGGTGTATCATCAGTGCCCACCCCCCCCCCCCCCCCCCCCCCACCCTCGTTTCTCCTCCGTTCCTGACGTTTTCCCTCCCATCCCTTCACCACTAGTTTTGGGCGCCCTCCGTTGCTCTACGACGTGCCGCCTGATTGGGCGTAGTGGCTTGCTCGTGACTCACATGTCCCGTGAATCAAATTGTGTCCCTTGTTAGTTCATTAAGTTGCTCGCGATGTAGTGGAGGAATGCGGAAGGGACAGGATGGGGCCTCTGGCTGCCTCAATCGCACGTTACGTAGTGTCCTCCTGAAAGGGCTTGTGTTTGTCTATATATGTTGGTCAGAGGAAACTCCCAACACATATTTTGTGCTGTAATGCCTGAATACTCGCACAATAATGAGTGTGTTTTGGTAGAATTGGTACTTATTTTCAGTGTTGGGGAAGCTACTTTGAATGCAATGGGCTGCCAATTACTTCACACTGGAAGGTGTTTAATAACAGTATAGCATTAGCTAGCTATCCCTCATTAGAAAAATACTTTGTTATACTACTTATAGTGCATAGTTCAAACTACTTATAAAAATACTTTTGTAATGGGACAATATTTAGTTACAAGCCAGTAAAAATACTGTGAGTAAAAAAAAAGTGCACATTTTATTGTTCAATTAAACATATATTCCTGCCAGCCACACAAAATATCCCAATATCGATGGAAAAGAAGACAACTCTGGTTTTGTATGTCATGTCCTTCAGACAGTTGCCTTCCAGAAACTAGAGGCTAGGGGATATAGCACCCAGCAGGACTACTCGGTTATGGACTACTGTAGGTAACAATAAAAAGGTAAAAATAGCATGCAACAACTTAACTGAATATTTGTGAGTAAAGCCTTTTTGACCGTTGCTGCCAACAAGGGTAGTCCTTTGGATGGAGTGTGCAGTGCACTAAGACACTATGACAATTTGAATTGATTTGAATATCGTTGAAATTACTATTCAACACTGCTTATTGTCTCCACCAGGGCGAAGGCATGGGGAGAGTATGTTTTGCACTCCGTCCGTGCAATTTACATGAAATCTTTCACAGACTTTCCTACTAGGCTGAGGAATATATCCCACCCTTTTCACATTGACCTGTTCTAACGCAGGTGGATTTTTGCAAAACACATTTCTTTGAACAAAATGCCTCAAATCAGCCAATTGCCATCCAAGGCGTAAGAAGAAATGGCACCCTTTTCACATTGGCCTATTATAGTGCCACCAGGAGGCCACAACCAATTGCATTACTGTATTGCACTCTGGTTGGACGCCACTATTCATTTCATTGTCAAAGTATTTGTATACTATGTGCAGTGACAATAAATTGAATCTAATCTAATCTAAACCTGACTTGCCCTGGTGGAGACCTGCGTCCCGAGGGGCACTTTAGCTAGTTTTGTCCATAAGTTTACTGCATAATAATATTATGGTTGATTATTGAGCACAGCTTTCCTTTTGAAGTGCAGACTGGTATCAACTCCTCACGCTGCTTCTCTCCCAGCAAGAGCTTGTTGTAACCTCGACCATCCGCGTGACCGCTTCCCTCTCCCCTGTGTCTCAGCTGCACCGAGAGGACAGCACAAGGGAATATGAGATCAGACATCACAGTAGGCGAGTTTAGAAATCGTGAGCTCTTCCATTCACAGAATAACAAGTGGATGCTCTCTCCATGGAAGAGAACAGATCTATGAACTAATTTGTATGTTGCCAACATCAACAGGTCTGACTGTGGCTATGAGGTCCCGGGTGTTTGGTTTGGGTCTGAGTCTAAAGCAAGAGGTTCTACGGCTCTCTGGGATCTAGAACTGTTGGAAGCTTCAAAGCACAGCGTGTCACCTCTCCAGCAGCCCCTTGGACTTCTTACTGTCGAAGTAGATAAATGAGACAGTTGACCTCCACAGAAATATTTCTAGAAACTGTTTGTCCCCTTGGTCTTTGCAATATCTGCTGTAATAGTAGTGATATGTATATTGTTTTTTATTATTCTGTATTCTGTGGGGGAGTCCATAAAGCTTAAATGCTTTAGTTACAGATAAAAGTTTTATATCTTGTGTTCTTTTTTTGGCCTTTGGCACTTTGGAATAAGGTTTTATAAGACGTGTCGGAGTGAAGCTGACACGTGTGAATTACCGTCGGTGGTTCAGATTTATAGCCGCATCGTTTTTATATGTAGGGAGGGCATACCGACGAGCCAAGAAAAACACCCGCGCCATAGTTGGGACAGACAGTTTTGAGGAGGACTGTGGTGGTATCACTATCTTAGTGAAGAGCAGGGACGAAAACACTTGTTTATGCCGGGACAGGCTAGAAACCACAAGGGTTGGGTTTCTCCAACGCCTTTCCTTCCTCTGAGCAATCAAATGGGTGTAGGGCCTGTGTCGTCTTCCTCGATTGGCTGTGATTCATCTACAAAGTCGGGAGTCACATCATCTGTGAGTGTTGCGCTGTGAGCTTTCCTTTTCAACGAGTCATGGCTACACATGTAAACACAAACACAGGGTCGCACACAGTTCACAACACATCTGTAGTCGAGCTGCCAAGGGCTTTATAGAAGTGGTGTAAGGTTCCAAGTAAATGTAAATGCTGAGTCAAGGGTATCCGATACCAGTATCCGATACCAGTATCGGAACAACTCTTTCACGACTCATCCCCTTTCACTTATAATTCACTCGGTGTCATACAGTACCATTTCTGGTCAGACTATCAGAAACATGAGTAGGCCATTTGTTGACTGTCACGCCGTTGGCTCGCTTTCCCCCCAGGTATCCTTCAACGTGAAAGTGGAGGCCAGGAGCTGCCCTCCGCCTGGCACCGACCAGAGCTTCACCATCAAGCCAGTGGGATTCAAAGACCGCCTGGAGTTGACCGTGGATTACCAATGTGCCTGTGGTTGCAGCCGCACAGCGCAGGCCAACAGCAGCATTTGCAGCTCCACCGGTAACTGGGCTCAAACCAAAGTGAATGCGTGGCACCAAGTAGGCCTGCTGTCCTTGTATATTCTAATCTAATCTGCCAAACCTCCACCTACACAGGTACCTACAACTGTGGAACATGTCGCTGTGAGCCGGGATACCTGGGGGCCCGCTGTGAGTGCCAGGACGGCGAGGCGGGCAGCCGCCACCTGAGCGCCTGCCGCGAGGCAGAGGGCAAGCAGGTCTGCAGTGGCAGAGGGGAGTGCAGCTGCAACCAATGCCTGTGCTACGAGTCAGAGTTCGGCAAGATCTATGGTAGCTTCTGCGAGTGCGATGACTTCTCCTGTGCCCGACACAAGGGCGTCCTTTGCTCAGGTAAGAAGAACGGCACTAGATTATACAATTTGGGACCTATTTGTACACTCTTTGCACAATCCTCTGCATTTTTGTATCCATTTGTAACTGTAGTAACACACGAGGAGCACTTGTCTTGTTTTGATTTATTTCCACACTAAATGGTACTGTGCAAGAGGTATTCTTGGTCCTCACCTAGGCTTTTAGCACAATGAAGGTTTTATTTAATAAATGCTTGTATTGGTTCACCACATCAGTCTGATCAGTCGAGGTAATGAAGGTTAAAATGCACCTTTCAAATGCCATAATAAGTTGGCTGCAAATCTTTCAGTGCCACTTATGTTTTGGTTTGAAACAAAATGTTTGTCATGTTCACATATAGACAGCCATACCTGCCTTAGGTGTGTCTTTGTTTTTCAGGCACTCCCATGAGTAATTTTTGTCTTCTGAGTGCTCACCTGCTTGACTTTTGGCCAAGTTCCTATGAAGAGGCTTAGAAAAGCAGCTGGAGTGGGCTGTTTCTAAAGCTACGGCTTGCATTTTATTGTCTTCTTCTTTGGTAATATGGTGGTCGTCTAGGACCTGAGAGTTGCAATCATCTTTGTGCAGGAAACTTGGACTTAGCTCAGGATGTTTTTTTGTACAGAGATGCTTTGTGAAAGTCAACATCCAGCACCACTAGAACCAGAGACTCTGGTGGGAGTAACTTCCCAAACTTCTATTATTCCCCTTTATCTTTATTAATTATGATCTCCATGTTTTCACACCGAGTCAACTATTGCATGCTTTATTAATGAACAAATGCATGCGCTCACTGATGACCACATTTCTCCCATCTCGAGTCGATGTCCCTGATTCTGTCCGCTGCTCCGCATAGCTCTGGGACTTGATGCGAGCAGGCAGGTTGGCTCTGCGTATCTGCTCAGCCATACTAAACAGTCGGGTTTCCACTTCCCAGAACATTGGGTCCCGGCCTCTGTGAGTTCTGGGGTGAGATCCACTAGCTGGATGGAGGCCCACTGGCTCATCCCCAAGCCAATGGCTGTTCCTCTGAACCCACAGAGAGTGCTTTGTCAGAGTGGGGCCAGCTTTGGTCCTCTCTCCCTCAGCACAATGCATGGCTCTATTTATCTATACCCAGTAGAAATACCCAGCCGCCTTTCGTTTAGTCAGCGGCAACATTGGAAATGGCAGATGAGACGATTTTTGTCCGCTGATCATACATAATCAGTCATTAAATGTTAACACTCCAGTACTCTCTGAACGCACCTCTTACCTCAGCACGGCTGGCTCAACATGGAGCTATAATGAGTTCCTAATGAAGGGAAACGCCTCCCTCCTCTGACTGTGCTCCTCTCAATTCCCTGAATCAGTTAGTTAATTGTCACAAAGTGTCTTGTATAAACAGTGTTGTAAAATCAATTCAGTGTTTGCGTGACTCAAAGGAACAAAACAAAAAAAGCCCACAGGTTTTAATGGGAAGGCCTGCTCTGTGTCCCTGTGCCCTGTTAAAATGTCTTGTAAATGGAATTGTGCACCACCTGGATTGGTCACGCTCCGCTGAGAGCAGCTCACTTGCAGTGTGTCTGGGAAAAGTGCTGGAGGTGGTTGGGTGTTCAGTCCGATAAATGGCTTAAAGGCACAGCAGGTTTTATTAAAAAGGAAGTCAGCGGGCACTGTGATCTCTGTGATTTTCTTTTCTCCCAGTGAAGTGCAGTATACGAACAATTAAAAAGTAAAAAGGTGTTTCAACTGGTCAGCCAAATTAGATATTGGCATATAATTGATATTACATTGTTGTAATTGTATGTTCTTGAGGTAATTGTTTATCCCACAAAATCACAAAGGCTAATTTGACTTTTGAGATACACAAATAAGTTGGTGTGTCCGAAAATGCAGTTACTGCACTTTGGCTTTGAAGGGCAGCATAGATTGTCCCTAGAAAACCTGAAAGGAGCTGTAGTTTTTTTCCCTGTGCATCATGTTAACTTTGGCAGAAAGGCAAGCTAACATCCCTTCTATCTGAAACTGATATTGCGTCTCACACTGATAAATGGATAGGTGGGTTGCCAGTTGTGATGAAAATGTCCAGGGTTTTGGAGAGATTGAGGCTAGTAGAAAATGTACCCATGGATACATGGATGTTTCCTGAATAGTCTCACTGCTGTGGCAGTTCCTCCTCAGAAGGGCCTTCGATTTACTTCTGTAGATCATCCTGTCTGATTAGTTTGCTGTGTCAGTGGGCCAAAAGTCAGGCACAGACTACTGCAAGGTGATTGGATCCTGGTTTACAAACAAAAGACATCTGGTTACACAGGAGCATGCCTGGACTCTTCCTAAAGCTACTTCAGGGTGGTTCAATTTGTCCTACACAAACATTAAATGCCATTCACAATGAATGGACAATTTGAGTGTTTGTGTAAACGCAAACATTGCGTAATGCAAACATTGAAGACGAAGATGAGGACGCAAATTCTGATGGAGGAATGAGATGATGATGTGCCCCTCACTTCACACAGGTGTGATTTGTAAAACACAGATATAATACTTGTGCCTATTAACAACACTTAGTTTGTCCCCTCTGAAATGTCTGTGAAATGTTTTATCTTTATGTTGCGTTTAGTCACATAGCATATGGCCATTTAGGTCATAAGATAATGACTTGCATTGAGCCATATTGAGTCGGTTATTTTGTAGTATACAGTCCTATATTGGTTTGTGTTTACTTTATTGTGGTGTTATGTTTGTGGAAGAGTCCTTTTCCTTCTATCTCCCAGGCTAGACTCTTTTGATGCCTTTAGCAGCTGTGCAAGCTCTACCCAGGCCTGGTCAGGGTTGAATGTGAGGACACACAACAGAGGAAGCAGGCCACACTCCACACCCAGTTGTGGCTCACATCTGACGGCCTGGCTGGCTCGCTGTTGGGCTGAGCTGTAAAGGCATTGTGGTTGATATGAGGTAGTGGCCAGCCGAAACCTCAGTAACACCCTGCAGCCTTCAAGAGTGTCTTTATAGACCAGGGAATTTGTCGCCACCAATACGATACTGTCTGAAACAATTTACAATTTTTACAATTTAGGCATTTAGCAGACGCTCTTAATCCAGAGCGACTTACAATAAGCAAGAACAAAAAAAAAGCATGGGATACATCACATAAAAAGCATTTATCATGAAACATGCGTAAGCTAAGAAAGTAACAGTGGAATATCTATATAATGAAACTATACATATAAACTATACATATATACTATACTATGCTATACATATGTACTATGACGTGCTATGACTACATACAGTACAATGCAATTATAGTGCTGTCTACATAACATGGTATAAGTCTGTATCAAATGCTATCTAGGTCTACAGAAATGGTATCTAAGGGGGTAGGGTAAGTGCTATGGGCCATGATGGAGTCTGAAAAGGTGGGTTTTCAGACTACGGCGGAAGATTAGAAGTGATGCTGCAGTTCTGACTGCAATGGAAAGTGCATTCCCATTAACTTAACTGCAAACTCTTATCAGATGGAACCTAGTTTGCAGAAACCTGAGGGCAAGAATAGGCTACAGTAATTCATATTTATGTCATGTGTTTCGTTTTAAACTACACTCTCAAATACCAACATACCGGTATTTAAAACTTGTTATTATGGCCACTGGGCAGGAGTTGTGACGAACTCAACATTTATATTAGTCCTGTCATCCTAGCCCAGGCTACTCTCATCCATCCTCGTCAACTTTTCTTCAACTTTGTTTTTGTGATGGTCAATCTTGACAAGCTATCTTTGTGCCATCTTAGGTAAACTCACCATTCTTATCATTCGCAACTCAGCCATTATGTATGCTAGTCGATGAATGTAGGAGATAGCTGTGTTTTTTTTTTTTTACTCTTTAGTAAGTTGTCATTGAGCTGGAGAACTGTATGCAGTTTCTGCTGTGTTGCACAGTTGCTTGCTGACTGTGTTATGTTAGTCGTCATCTGTACATCAGACCAAGAGGATTGTCGTTCCCAAATGTTTAACCCATTCTGGGCGGGAACCCCTTTTGGTGTTTTACCCCCTCAGGCCGGGAACCCATTTTTGGGTTCTGTACAGTATGTACAGTATTCAAAAATGTAAAAATGTTGATGCTGCTATATAAATATTTGAAGTTTTTCGGAAAACTTCGGATTTAGAGGCGTTTTTAGAATCGGCCTCAGGCCTAAATGGGTTGTGCACCCCCTTCTACGTCCCCAATGCCAGACACCTTAAAAAATACTTTAAATGATATTGCAACTCCTCTTTCGTGATTGTCTCACTGCCGGACAGTTTCCCTGATTTTAACCAGTTCTGCATAATTGTATCAATGACAAGCTACACTCCAGGTAGTTAGGCTGCTGGCCTAAGTCAAGTCATTTTGGTACATTTACATTTAAAACATATAAGTTTACAAAGTCTTTTCTTATATTTATTTATTTTATATACGGTAATTAAAAAAACTAAAATAAATATATATTAGTTTTGTATTTTCTTTTCATAATTATAATAACACCAGCTACCCCAAACTATTAATGCCACACAACTTGGACACCACAGTTTGAGAATCCCTATTATATGCACTATACGCAGGGCAGGCTGACTAGTAAAGACATCTAGGAAGTTGGGAACACAACCAAATGGTGGAGGAAGGTGATGTGAGGAATCTGAGGATGCAAGATAAACGTCCATTCTTGTGCATGGAGGATCTCTCTGGATTTGTCCTTTGTGAGCCCTGCATTTACTGTCATCTATTTACTGGCCGGTCCTCAGAACCATGAATCAGTCTCTAAAGTTAGCCGCAGTCTTGACAGGTTGGAGATGCAGTGTCAGTGTCTGAGAGGGAGGGAAGGTATGACATGAGGCTGGAAGTGTAGTAGGGGTGGGGGGAGTGCTGGGTCAGCTGACCTGTACCGGGACTCGGGAGACTGCCTGTCTCTAATCTATACCATGGTAATCTTATCCCCAGTAGCCTTCAGGTCTTTCTGTCAGCGTTCGTATCTCAGTCTTTCTGTGGGCAGCCCTGAATGCTTGGTGTGTAATGTGTTATAATACAATTCAAGGTCATTTTCAAGTGTGCGCTCGCTTCCAATACTTTATTATACGTGTATATATATTAGAATATACTCCAGTCAAGACATGCAGGATAAGTCGCGTGCTCCATTTGCCTGTAGAGTTTTACAAGGCCTCAGTAAATCTTGACTTTGTAGTCCTCCTGCCCCCCCCTGACATCCCCACAGCGAGCTTTGCAGCTGGTTCTAAATAATGATCTAAGTGCTCAACAGTCTCCAATTGCCAGAAATAGCATGGCCTTATTTTTCAGACTGGCACATTTACCCGCAAACCCTCTTTTAACCCATAAATAAATGTGCTGTCTCAGAGATTCTGTGTGTGTGTGTGTGTGTGTGTGTGTGTGTGTGTGTGTGTGTGTGTGTGTGTGTGTGTGTGTGTGTGTGTGTGTGTGTGTGTGTGTGTGTGTGTGTGTGTGTGTGTGTGTGTGTGTGTGTGTGTGTGTGTGTGTGTGTGTGTGTGTGTATGTGTGTGACGTGTGCTCATTTGGAGGATAAATGGGAACATATGTGTTTATTCATGTTTAGGCCTAGCGTGACTGTGCTTTGTGCAAGTAGGAGCTGTCGTCAGGGTAGCAGTGTCTTTGTCATCATTATTGTTGTTGTTTTGACCGTGACTGCAATAATATAGATAATTTACTCATTGATTCTGCATTTTGTCAGCGTACATCTGAAAATCAAGTTTCACAGCAGTCTACTCTCGATTCCAGGCGGATTAGTAGGGATGTTCCAAGTTGTTGGTCTAGCCAGAGCACGGACATGTTGAAACACAAAGTAATACTCATATTGTCAAACATTCGACACTGTGCAAGTATGTCTAGCTCCTGCTTCTTCGCTTAGTTGTAGTTGTGAGCTACTAAACTAAAGACTAATTTTCAGGGAAAGGACACCAATTTCATAATGTATTTGACCACAGCCCCACATTTGAAAATAATTTGTGCTAGCGACCCCATGAGAGAACATTCAAGATTTGTGTTCTAAATGTGCAAAGCATTTTGTGGAAGTATGCCTGGTCGTCATCGAGCTGCCAGTTTGAATCCAATGTTCCGATGAAGTTCATCAAGTGCCTTGGTTTCAGTGGCAGTGGTGAACATCAGTGTTTTATTTGTTGTTAGTAGCAAATGCAGCAATAATTAAATTGTGTTTAAATTGTTAGATTTATTGTTACCCTATAGTTGTTAGACCTCCCCGAGGTTGCATAATAGGCTGCCATGTGTGTATCAATCAACCACACTTGAGTGGAGATGATGTGTACAATTGATTGATTGACTGGTTACTCACTAATACAGTACAGTAGTTGAAGCATTAACATGTACAGTACTGTATCAGCAGTTGCATACAGTGTATTGCACATATGGGGCTCCATTTTCGTCACCACTAAACCCCTTATCCCTAAACTTCTTTGCCTTTTTTTACTATTTTGCAAAACATTTTTGAATAGTTAAAATGGCCAGTCTACAAGCTCACAACGTGTTAATGTAGATTGGCTTGTTGAACTATTCAAAAAAGTTTTTCAAAATAGTAAAAAAAGGCAAAGAAGTTTAGGGATAAGGGGTTTATAGCGGTGACGAAAATGGAGCCCATAGTGTGGAGAGATTTAGTCCTACCTTGGACTTAAACAGGGACTTAAAACTCATACTTAAACTCTGGTCATAAACAAAGCGTATTTGGCCTTTATAAAACGCATACATTAAAGATCATCAGCTCATGCCTTTGGCCAAGTATAGCAGCAGGCATAGAGCAATGCAGGTGAGACTATAGAAATGAATTTGCTCATACTGTACAGTATATTAAACTATTTATCTGTATTTTGCTAAATGTAAAATCTGGAACAATAAACACTGACGATTTTACTGTATATGCTATATGGTTTAGACAGGGAGTTAGAAACATTTAAAACATGTGCCACTCATTTCCTCTTGTGCATAGATAAAGTTAATCAACGATTAAATAGGCCACGTCGGTCTTTAAATAAATGTTAAAGCCAACCTTTTCTGGCCATGCCATCTCAAATCAACAAATTACCAGAAAGGATCAAGCCCTGCCACAATAAGCAGGCTATTGTAAGCAGTATTTCACAAATAAATGCTTGCAACTGTCAGCAGAGGATGAAATGCAGATTAGTTCAAGTGGGATTCAGCTTTCAAACTAAACTTTTCAACCCTTTGACTTTGACTGTTAAGCCTTGATGCCTGTTATTGTTTTCATAATGAAACTCCACAGATACCCTGCTAAGATCTACCAACTCTTTCAGATGGTTACACATGCATGGAACGATTAGGCATGGTGGTGGGGTTTATTTGAAGTCCCACCTGTGATGTAGTAGCAGCTACTGTACGTGAGCGCCACCTGTTCAACTACTGTAGTGAACAGTCCCTTGGCTCTGAGATAAAACAAACACTGCATGTCACCTCCACTCTATACTCCTACACTCCATCCACCCCCCTTTCCACTTTTGTGGACTTGACTGAACCTGACCGTCGCAGACAAAAGCCCCACCGAGCTCGCTCTGAATGGTACCATTTTCTCAGTTCTTTCCCACATTAAATGCACCCCTCCTCAAGCCCTATCGTTCGGGCAATAAGGCACCTTGGAGCCTTGCAGGTGTTACGTTGCACTAAAATTGTAGTGTGCTGAATCTCTTTCACACTCCCTTTCTCTTTCCCTACCACACTGATTCCTGCTCTTGCTTTCATTGTACCATCTGGGTACACTTGATGTGGGTTCCACTTCAGGACATTTGTGTGTTTGTTTGCGTGAGTTACAAATGAGCTGGCAATGTGAAAGATTGAACTGAAACAGGACAAGGAATTGGGAGTAAAGGGAACCTGGCCCATGGACGGTTGTGTGTGAAAGAAAGGATTAACGTACCACATTACAGCTGCAGGGCACCTCTTTACACTTCAAACACATCGGGGCACAGAGACATTCTGCCTCCATATCACGCAAATCTGAGGTTACTGCAGCCCCAAGGCAGGACTCGTGTATACAGTTATAATTTGACTTGGCGTACTCTTCTTTTATGTGGGATATAGATATACTGTACATATGACAGCAATAGTTGTATTTATGCCTTTGTGGTTGCTTGTGCATCAGCCATTAGGTCACAGTGGTTGGGCAGGTCTCCCATAGTTTGGGATGAGCCATAACCAGGCAGGCTACTTGGGGTAACCAAATGATGCATTGGTGCTGCTCATAGAGGATTGTTTTGTGTCAACATGCAGTGTTTTCCCATATTTTGAAGTTCTAGCAGCGGTGGTGAATTTGTATTGCGCTCACCTTTCTTTTTTTCTCTTTTATTCATAATAAGAAATCTGGGGCTCTATTTTCGTCACAGCTATTTTGCTAAACATTTTTGACTAGTTAAAATGGCCTATCTACAATGTGTCAATGTAGATTGGCTAGTTGAACTATTCAAAATGTTTTTCAAAATAGTAAAAAAATAAAAGGCAAAGAAGTTTAGGGATAAGAGGTTTAAGCGGTAATGAAAATGGAGCCCCTGGTGTCTTTGAGGTTGACAGGTGTTATGGAATCACAGTGGCTCTTTAGACAGCCTCCAGCCAGAGAACTTTACGTATGGGCTACACAGGGCTATCTATCTTTGTATGCGAGATCATTATTAAGACAGATGATCTTCCATGTTTTTGTCACAGATGTTTCCTTGCACATACCAAACAAATAAATATTTAGTAGTTTGATGTAACGTTAACCACTTGAGCGGAATCCTTCAGGAGGACCCTAGGGACTTTTCTGTTTCTGTTCTATATGGCCAATAGACTACCCTACACAGCACTCCCATGGACTTCCGTTGTACAGTAAATGGAGATTAACACAATATTCAAACAGTTATTTCCAAAACCAACAAGAAGAATGCTTAAATAATGTCATCACATCGCATTGAGATATATATTGATATCATATCGGAAAAACACTGACACTGGAAAAACACTGACATCTGAGTGCCAAATTAAAATTCGCCCCCACAATGCGTGTATCTGTGCCTGAGAAAAGTGGGCAGCTTATGGCATCAGGTGAGAAGGACTGGTGTTTGGTTTTCATTTTGTGCGCTCTGCATCTGTTTGAAGAACTTACTGGGAAGTCAAGCCAGCTTATGGACAGTGCAAAGTTCTGGGTGGTTCTAAAGCATTAGTACTCCTCTTCTAGAGGGTGCTGCTCCTGCGTTTGGTTATTTTCACCATATAACAGCAACCAATAATTGTTTTAACGTTTAGATAATGTTGAACAGCTGTGTAAATCTTTGTTTGCTTGGAAGCATGGTGTGCGGAACCCAGGGTGCACTGCTGCTGTTGTTGAAGAAATAAATATTAGGCTATGTGAACTAGCTTCTGGCTCTTTCTCTGTGTGGAATGGGTACTAGAGACAGAGCCACCTACAGTATCTAATTTACGTTCTTGGATTGTACTGGCATAGATACTGGGACAGAGGTACCCAGGACTAATAACCTGTTTGCCAGCACACTTTGTCATGTTGTTTCACCACATCCACTAACGCATACGCTATAATCTCCATAAATGAGCCAAGCAGCTTTGTCAGCTTGCTAGCTAGTGTTCTGCATGCATTGAAATATGTCGGTCCTGCATGTCTGATCATGATCTTCAAGGTAGACCAATAGAGATCATCTTGGCACTGATGTGTTGAGGCCTCAGAGGAACTTGTTCAAATAACGCGTGGTTGAAAGAATACAGTTTCTGTTTTGGTTAGACACTGAAGGTGAAGTGAAAAGAGGCATTGCGTGTGTATCTGGCATTTCTTCTGCCTTTGTGGTTGGACACAAGTTTGGCCGTATAAATAATGAATGATATATATATATATATATTTGTTGTGCGATGCAGTGTGAGCTTGTAGATCTGCTGTTGTCGGTGCACGTGCAAAAGTGTAAATCACAGGCTTAAGAACAGGTCACCAGTCACCACCATAGATCCACTTCCACGGTTCCACCATGTCTAACTCGCACACAAACATCGCAACCATCACTGTCCACACACACACACACACACACACACACACACATGCACACACACACTCCCTAAAAATCTCATTCAGATGCCTCAGTGTGTCTCTGTCAACATGCAAACTCAGCTACTTTTAAGTGCATCATCAACGTCAGTGCCAAATAGTAGGTTGTTTTCGGTATGTACTGGCCCTAACGTCGGGTCACAGAGGTAATCACTGGAGCTCAGAGGTGTATTTGACCCTTGGCTCATTATTTTATATAGTCTTTTACCCTACACTTTACTACAAGTTGCATACAGAAGGAGGGTGTTCAGACATCAAGTGATTGAAGAGAATGCCGAAGTAAACATTATTCTCCTGGTCAGTAATAACTATTGTCTGTCAGTCATACGATGTGAGCCTCGCAAAATCACATGTCTGTCAGTGCCACCGATGTCCATAATTACACAACCTTGACCGTCTTGCGCTATGTTCTTTTAGTTTTAATAAGATCTCCTGGCTGCTTATTTCGAAGGTCAGCAGTGGCCTGCTATCAGTGAAATAATATTATTGTGCTGGCTCGCAAAGAGAACCCATCCTTACCATTGTGGTTGTGGCTATTTTGAGGTTTTGCCCCACTGTCCTACATTTCTTATAGCCTACATATTGACTGTGTATGCATTTCTGATCACTAACAGTTTAACTTAGCCTACAAAAGAGAGCTTGTTGTGCCTGCATATTTACATGCACGCACACACACATTGGGCAGTAATATAGTTGTTGTGAACAGCTTGGCATTGGGAGCATACCAGCCACATCTATGAGCACTACAGAACACACACAACGGAGCAAACTTGAATAGGCTACATGGTTGGCTCTGTTGGGGTGAACTGAAGCATATGGAGTTGGTTAATAGAGAAATATGAAATAGGTTACTTACTTATCATTGCCGGGCAGATACCGTTTATATCTATATTTCAACTTTTTTTTAAATATAGACTTTAATATACCGGTAACTTTTATTTTTTTATTTTAGGTTTTGGGCATACAAGGTTTCCACCCGACAGTGATGTTATGTACAGTATGTGTATATTGTACTGTACATGTTCAATTAATTTCTACCATAGAATTGTGTCACACTCACAGGTGACCCCTTGTAATAGAAAAACTCTTGATTAATTGATCTCTTCTTCATTCCACAACAGCTCAATATACTGTAACAATCCTACGTATGTGTGGTTTTATTTAATGAGCTTACACAGACATTTACATTTATAAGTGTGGGATCCCATCAGATATATAGAAGTGCCCAGGTCAGTGTTTTTAGCGATGCTAGCAGGGATGGTAATGTCTGTCTCAAACAAGATATTGTATGTATGTCATGCCTCTTTGACTGCAAGTGCTATTTCAGTGGAGTGGCATGTTTGATTCCTGAGTATCCTGACTAGTCAGGACGTTGTTCTGTGAGAGGTGGAGAGAGCTGGTTAGAAACGACACGTTAAACGGTTTTGGAAAGAAAGGAAAGCAAGTTGTACTGGTGTATATAATAATGCTTGATTTTGGAGGAAAAACAGTCTGGTATGTTGGGGGAGGGGGGGGGTTAGGATTAGCGTTAGCTCAGGTGAGTTCAAATGATTGGTTAGTAGGTAGAAAGAGCTTCAAATACCTTATTAAAATCAGACCCGTCTGGGGGGTGTTTGTGTGTGTGTGGGGCTGCACAAGAGTGACACTTTGTGCATGTAAATACAATTCTTTTCACCACCGACATACAGAGGGTCACACATTTTTGCGTATAGGAGTAGCTAGCACATTTCAAAAATTTGGTGAAAGCTTCATTAGAGCAGGATAAGTGAACCAGTGGAGGGGGTTAGGAAGGAAGACATCGTTAAGAAGAGCTTCCTTGGGATAGAGGCAGAGGAATGAATCTTAGTGCAGTAGAACAAAGACTTCAATAGAAGTGGATAAGGAAATGGAGAAGGCAGAGATGAGGATGTATGTGGAAGAGGTAATCTCATTGGCCTGTTTTGGGCCTCTTCCTGTCAGCTGCTCGGAGACGTGTTGGCTCAGCTCTGAGGGCTTCCAATAAAGAATTTATATTGGATAACCAAGGAGGTGAAGGACACAGGTGTGGCGAGAGAGATCGAGAAGTTTACAAAGTGTTGGTCAGCGACCAACGAAGGGGTGTTATAGAGAGTTTAGACATGATGTAGAGAAGTCCTTTCCCAGCTGTGTGAATAGGAGCAGATAAGCAGGGCCAGATTTACCCTCCCAAGGGCCCCCGGGCTAGACAAATATTCAGGGCTCCCCTGAGCTGCGCGGTGCATTTTGAAGGTACGAAGGAAATTGACGTATTTTGTTCTAATTTCGCTGTCATTTTGGGGTACCCAGCCCCCCCAAAAGAGAAAGGCAGGCAGACAGACAGACAGACTAGTCGCTGAATGCAGGCTGCCATGCACAGCGACATTGGCAGGGTTTTCCACAACACAGCTTCACTGTCTGCAGTGCAGACAGCAGAGCAGAAGCTCTCAATGTTTTAACCATACTATTAAATGTACAATAACTAAACATAAATCTCACTTGAATTGGATTGCAATACTTTACAATTTCAAATCGTAAAATATATATATATATATTTATTTTTTTCGAGGGCCTTCCCCTGTCGGGGACCCCCAGGCTGTAGCCCACCCTAGCCCAATGGTAAGTCCGCCCCTGCAGATAAGGAAAGGTTTAATGAGGCCAGGAGAGAAGAAACGTGAAGATACTTGTCCATGAGTAGGTTGAAGTCACCGTGTAGAATGAGGAGTGCCATCTTCCGTGAATGAGCTGATCATAGTATCCAACTCTTCGAGGAAATCCCCAAGTGGGCCTAGGTGTGATGGAGCACAATGATGAAAAGATTGATACAATGGTACATTTATGCATGGGTGTGGTGTGGTTAAGGTGAGGGTAAGGAACCGAAAGGGCAGTGGTCAATTAGGTTGTAGAAATGTGTGTGCATTTGCGTGTCTGCGTGTGCACAGGCGAGACAGCTAGTGTCGTTTGCGTTTCAGATGAACTTTACAGGAGCTCATGGAAGTAGTCCGTGTATCAGCTCGTCACTTTGCTTCTCTGTTTTCCTGTGAGCTGCTGGAAGCTCCAGCTTTGCTACATCTGGCCTGGATGATCTGAGCAGATGTTGTTGCTGCAGCATTCTTTTTGCCTCCAAAACGGATGGCACTGTTCCACATTGTATCATCCACTTTTAATCATAAAAGTGACTGACTGACTGACTGACTATGTCTGACTGCACTTCTTTTGTTTGACCCTCCCTAAAGGGTTAGGGTTAGTCCACTAAATAGGAATACTAAAACTGAATGACATTTATTACCACTCCCACGTCCTCCACGTTACTAGCATATTTCCCTCCAATGCAGCAGAGTAGCATCAGACTGGGGATGACCTTGGGCGTTTTGAGACGGACAGAAGATTCTGTTTTGTTGTGTCTCTCTTCTTATCTCCTGAATGTGAGTATGTGTTGATGGCCTTTTGGACTGAAAGAGGATTAGTTCCATGTTTGAGCCAAACAGAGGCAGTACATGAGTGACAACAGAGAAGAGGCGTTGCATCGCAATGCGTTGTGGGGCTTCCGGGCTTGTAGATCGGCTATTTTTGGTATTTTAAGTGTTAAATTATTAAGGATATGGCCTATTTTGGTCATAATACATTGTTTATTTTGATTACTTTATAGATTTCAGTTATGCGTCATATCTGCCCTATGCAATTTTTATTTACAAAGCCTAAAAGGAAAACAAAATAAATTACATGTATGTTTTATTCATGTCCCAAAACAAGTATCTAGACGTCTGTAACATTACGAAAATGCATTTTCCTTGTGTTGTCAGTGTGGCGCTTTGGGTGCCATTAAGTGTTGAGCTGAAGTAAAAAGCAGCTGAGGAGTGCTTGTTTACACTCTGAGATTTGTCAAGGCTAAAAGCCTCCGTCAGTTGTTTTTGAGGTTTTATCTTTGTTTTGAATGCATCGCTTTGCTTTTCCATCCCTCAATTGGCAGTCTTATCTGAATTATCTCTGTGTGTGTGTGTGTGTGTGTGTGTGTGTGTGTGTGTGTGTGTGTGTGTGTGTGTGTGTGTGTGTGTGTGTGTGTGTGTGTGTGTGTGTGTGGCGCGCGCCCACAACAAAGACTGTAACCCTTAAAAGGAGACCCTGCCAATGTAAACTGCTAGCCACTTTAGCATAGCACGGACCACAGATCACGTTTTTTCCCGCAAAGCATGATGGGGGTCTGTTGTTTATTACCTTTGTTCTCTGTCAGACTAGTACAACACGAAGTTGTCTGAGCTAACACTTTGAGGTTATGACCAAAGAGTCTTGACGACACATATAATCTAATCCCGCAGCCTACTGTATAATTAAGCCATGTGGTTTTTGGTGACATTGTGTTCTGTTGTCACAGCCTTCATTAAACTCAAGTCTTCCCAGGCTCTGGGAGGGACGCTCCGGCTCTGCTACAATAGATATATCTAGGCCTAGCCTGCCTGAAATTAATGTTCAAAGAACCCCACCAGTTCTCATTTTGTTCCTTTTTATTAAATTTCAGACCAGAACCAACTACACCCAGACTACTTAAATGGTATATTTATAGTCTGGTATACAACAACTCTTTGTGATGTGGTTCAAAAAGAAAAATATTATGTATATAGTTCAGACATGATTATGATCTCTCAAAGTTTTTATATATATAATCATTATTATTTTTTATTTTATTTTATTTTTTCCGATGCAACCTCAAGGACTAATTCTAACCATGGTATGATATTTTAGGACCTGGCAGTCAAATCAAAATCAGGAGATGTTGGTTGGGCAGTAGATTTCCTTCCAAATTCCACATGTGAACCCTGCTAGCCTAATTCAAGCACACCACAAATATTCCAAATATTCAAAGTACTGTTTTGTTTTGTTTTGTTTCTTCTCCTCCAACCCCGCTGACAGCAGGAAGCACAGCTACAGTATGCTTCTTATGACAGAGACCTGAGGGAGACACACACACACACACACACACACACACACACACACACACACACACACACACACACACACACACACACACACACACCTCTGGGACATAGTTGGCTCTGTGGCTGCCAGCGAGGAAGTATTTTTTTCTCTCTCTCTCTCTCTCTCTCTCTCTCTGTCAACATTGAGAGGGAGAGGGGAGCTTCTATTCACATAACAGAGCGTGCCAGTCCTTCTGCATTTAACCTCACAGCATCACACCAACACTTCCCCCTGCATGTCGCCCAACTGCATCACACCAACATTCCCTCATCTGCATGTAGTCTCACTCACAGCGTCACACAAGAATTCAGGAAGAGGGTTTGCCGAGTTCTTCAGGGCAGCCCGGTGACCTGCAGCTCTGTGGGGGTCAACCAGTCCAGAGAAAGAATTCAGTCTTAATGTAAATATAGGAAAACTGTGTCTTCTTGGAATGTGTTTAGATTGAGAGGCCATTGGTCTGTGTGTAAACACTGTATGTAGATAATCTCACTACCATTATTGTTCTGGTATTATGTAACTTTTTCAGTTGTAGACTAAAATGTGGATGCGACAAACACCCTCCCAATGGCTGATGTTGTTACCAATGAACAATGAACGGTACAACTGGAGAGTTGAGTGAATTATCTTCAATCAAGAGGGTGAAGCCTGTAGTTGTAAGATGGTGTCTAAAAATTAAGCATCAGCATTATGCTTTGAACTACTAGACAGTTCTCTCTCTTTCTTTCTTTCTTTCTCACTCTCTCTCTCTTTCCATACGAGATGAGTTTATGATGAGTCAAGTACTCTTTAGACATTCTGAAGTGGCAAGCAGGACATATTTGGAAATGTAAGAGTGTGGTTGGATTGGACTATAGTTTATTTTGTGGGCTTGTTGTAAAACATGCTGCGTGGGTTTACTTTCTCCTGTTTATTCTGAAGCCACTTTCTTCTCATTGCTCATTGATATGCCATTGTCAGTCGCTTCTACTAATGGCCTGGCTTCTTGTCTTCTAAACATGGGCCTGTCACTTTGCTCAGTGTACTGTACAATTGGTTTTAAAACTGTGGGCACTGGGCAACGATGATGATGATGATGATAATGTGTAAATATATATGTTCTGGCTTGCTTTGGCTCAGAAAGCTGAACTCTGCTCTAGATTCCATATTTATCCTTACATAATGCCAGACGACGAGACGTACTCAAACATACAGAGAGCCTATAATTCACTCGGTCTTACACATTCTGGGGGCCAGTGCATTGCGGCCTGGGAATGCTCATCACTAGCCAAGTAAAACTCCTCCGAGCATAATGTGTGTGCTTTTTGCCGTGTGCTTGTATGAAGACAATAGTTTAGGTACATGTGTTTGAAGAACTGAAAGCAGGGCAATGCCATTAGACCATACTATACATTTGTGTCTGGATGGGTTGGACTTGGTCTGAGGCCATCTGGAGTTTAGGCTCTGAGTTATGATAGCCCTGTCAGTCCTTTTCAGTGTTCTCTCTCTCTCTCTTTCAACGCTGATGTTTACATGGTGCAGCAGCACTGATGCGAGGTATGAATTAACTCAGTGACCTATATCTACTGAATAGAGGGAGAGCCTGCCTACCGCAGCACAGGAGAACACACAACAAACAGCGCAGGCCAAGTCTCTTTTCATGGCTTGATTCCATTCTGTTGAGTATTTCATTCCCTTGTGCCCTCGGTCACTCCCTCTTACTTTTCTGACATCATTGTTGGATGTTTATGTGCAAAGCTGTTGCTGTTGTTATACCTTGTCGTATGAGCGTATCGCGAAAATAACACGTTTTCCACGGCCGTACAATGACGTGTTACAATAATTTGTTGCTTGGCTAGGCTACTGGACAATGCTCCCCAGAGGCCTGTGAGCAACGTCATTATGACAGACGAACAGGGGGAATAGGGGAAGGAACACATTCCACCCCTCAAACAGCTGTGTTTACCATCCATCCACCGTGTTTGTCCTCACCATCGCGCCATGTCATGATGACCAGACAATAACCCACAAAGAAATTAGCTGACTTATAGAGCTCACTAAGAAAATATGTTTTGCACTACTTTGTACAAAACATCTGTTTCAAGATGTTGTGATGATTACGGAATGTGAGCTTTAGATTCCTGTCAGACTTTTGCATGCTTCAGTGCTGCGAATTCTCTCTTGGCGAGGTGCCAGTCTCTCAATGTTGTGAATGAGGTTTTTTTGCTGTGAGAAGATCAAATTACAGTACTATTCTGTACTATAGGACATGGGATCATGCTTTCCGGTTATTTACCATAATTGAATACAACAGGGCCATACTGTAGTGTAGTGTATAGGCGAGTGAATGGGGGGAATGGTTCTATCTATTTGTATGGAAATATCTCTGCTGAATCAGCATGTACAGTAAAGGTGTAGTGGATAAATGTAAATAGAGATAGCTGCCTGAAATTTAAATCATACACAGTCTATTTCTCCTCTGTTACATTCACACACACATCATGGTTGGAAAACCTTCAGCAATACAACTCAAAGTCAAACAGTTAAATTTTGTTATGGTTATCACAATGACTACATGATCCATGTTGCGAAAAACAGCCTAGTGTTCTGGCTGTCAAGGGTGGCAACCTTAACAATATCCACATGCACACTTGCACACGCACACACACACACACACACACACACACACACACACACACACAGCGACAATATGAGCAGAATGTGTAGGTATGTTAACAGCTCGTCATGACTTGTTTGACAGTGAGCATCTGACAAAGAAGCAGCACTTGAACTTCTTTTATCCTCCAAACTGTCAAGACAAAACTTGCCTGCATCCCAACCAGTGGATATCCCAGCAGCAGTGCCCCCTGTTCAGGACACATTCTCAGGCCTGGTTGTGTGACTGACTGAGGCCCTAATGCCACGCATGCCACTCGTTGTCACAAAGCCACTATACAGAGAGACACATAAAGCGCCTTTTCCCTCAGGCCATCGGAGCTCTGAACAATGACCCAACTGCCAGGTCAGCTGTCTTTAACCTGTAAATACCCGCTCACCAACAGAGCGTATACTGTATCTTTGGTCATTATCTTGCGCAATCTTCTTACATAAATTGTACGTTTTAGATGTTATATACTGTATAGGCCACAAAGACAGCACAATGTATTTCTTTAGCCTCCAAAAAGTTCACCCTCAAGGATAAATAATGGGTAGTTTATAAAAAAAATCCAGCAAACGGTGCAAAGTACATTGAACGCAAGATTGTGGCGTGGTTAAGTCCTGATGAGCATTTTCCTGATACGTTTACCGCTGAGCCACACAGAGGGTAAAACAGACGTTTGAATCTCGCATTTCTCTCTCAATTTTTATCCTCCCAATAAAAATGCTTTTATCCATGATTTCAGTGCTCACTGAATGACGGTTCGCTGGACCTGAAATGAGTAAAGAAAGAAGGATCTGTGACCCATGAGTATACAGATGATCTGTGACCCATGAGTACAGATGATCTGTGGCCCTCTTGTGACTCAGGTTTCAGCCCTGTTGAACACTGAACATTCTGGAACTGCACCTGGAAGAAGGCTCTCCACCATTACCGCACTGCTTCTTTTGCACTACCACAAGAAGTAATGTCGAATGATAAAGGATATTTTAACAGCTGTCACAAAAATGACAGATCTACAAGCTCATTGCAGTGTCATGTGTTGTGCAGTGGCGTGCACAGACATTTAGAGGGGCAGGTGCTCAAGTGAAGAAAAAAAGGGCACCTTGTGCAGCGCGTGGAACCAGCCAGTTGCCTTAATTTATTTATTATGAGATTTTGGGGCCTAAATAATATATTAGAAGGTTTTTTTTCTTTTTCTTTCAAAAGGGCACATTGCCAAAAGGGCAGGGGGTGCTCTAGTACCCCCTAGTGTCTAATTGTCTATCTGTGCATGCCACTTGTAGATTCACTATTTTCAACAAAGCGATGTGGTGTTGCGGGTGGGACAGTAAGGGGCCTATCAGTAGTATAGACTCGTGGTGGACCCTGGTCAACAGTCTTAAAATGTCTGCAATGGTATATCTCCCTTGCAAACATACTGCTTAGTTTAAATTTAGTTAGGCAGGTATTTATTGGGCGCCCGCTGGCCTAGTGGTCCAGGCGCATGCCACATAGGCTCTGGCCTGACAGCAGGTTGCGTGTTCGAGTCCCGTTCATGACGACCTTTGCTGCATTCTCTCCCTCTTTCCTGTCTATCTTCACTTGTAACTATCAATCAAAGGCAAAAGGCCAAAGAAAACTAATCTTTAAAAAAAGAAGGTAGGTATTTATTCATCCCCGAGGGGAAGTTAAGGCCTTAAACAGTTTCCGTGCCGGGAATGGATTACTCCAGGTTAATGTCGCTGCCATATCGGACATACGCGCCTTTTGTTTTATGTGTTTAATCCGCCGTAATGTAAAAAATAAATAGAAAATCCGTCTTCGCCACGGAGATAGAGAGTAGATGCATTTGTTTTGACGATGAAACCGGAAATCGTCACATGCTGTGGGCTGCTAGGGCTTCTGGGAAATTGAGGCCAATGCAAACGAATGGGGTTCAACGCCTCATGGAGGAGGGTCCTGTGCTGCGTCTTCCGGGTGTACCAAGATGGCGGGTGGTGCGGTCGTTCATAACAAACAGAGGAAGCTTTTTTCGCTCGATTTTCGCGGATTAAAAGCCCAAATAATTCAGCGTATGCTCTAAAGGTAATACAACAATCTCGGCAGTGAAGGGGGGTTGATTAAAAGTCTGGTAAATCGTTTTCAGCAGTCAAACTGTTTTAAGCAGCCCTCACCAAAACAACAAAAAATACATTATTGTCTAAAAACATTATTATTATACATCACTGAAAGCTGTATTTATTATAAAACAAATCATCTGACTCTTTATCAGCTTGGCTGACAGTGTCACCACAATCTGTTTGTTGTCCGATGAACAAAAAGAACATTTACTCACAATGGTGATGGAGTTTGTGACCGACCCAAATTCTTCTCTGTCGGTGCCAAATTCTTCTCTTTTCAATATATCACGATATAAAACTATTGGCATTGCTGTAATGCATTTTTACGCTGTATGTGATGTTTTATGTCCTATTTCAGACAAATTACTCATACTGGCTCCATGCGGTCAGTGTATGCCTATTTGTATCAACAACGAACAGACAATGAATGAAACACATGCCGCTGTGGGAAGAATGCTGCAGTCGGCACCGCCCCCCTGTTGCTTACGCTAACCCAAGTGACCCAAGTCTCCTCCCTTACACACGCAGAATTCGCTGTCCATTATTACCGTAAACTTGAAGGCAGGCTAACACCTGGATTTCATTAGCACCCTCCAGAAGGTTAGACCATCCACCTTTGCAGTGCTGTGTATGCACCTTTTAGTGAGATGACCGTTACGCAGAGGTGTTAACCTCTATAAAGGAGACATTTCCTGTACTTTAACAGCAGCTCCTGGGAATACTGTGATCTGATCTGACCTGAGTGTGTTTTTTTTACTGCCAAGTATATATGACCACCACATGAACCCTAGCAATCCTATCGGAATGAGAATCAGAAGAATCAATCTTTATTGTCAACACACACACACACACACACACACACACACACACACACACACACACACACACACGTGAATCAGTTCAGTCTGTGCATCAGAGTTAGCTCTTGTGCAGCAGTCTAATTGCTGATAACTAAAAACCGTTCAAAGTACTGCTCCCGATGTTCCTGTAACGGGATGAACAGGCTGCGGCTGGGGGTGGTGAATGTCCCTGATGATACTTGTAGCCTTAGCCAATAGCCACGGAACGTCTCATGTATTTCCTGGAGGGGTGGGGGGGGGGAGCTCCCCTCCCACGATGCACTGCACTGTTCGCAACTTCGCACCACCCTCAGCAGTGCTCTACGTTCAACAGCGGTGCAGTTTCCGAACCAGGCGGTGGTGCCACTTGTCAGAACACTCTCTTTTGGTGCTGCTGTAGAACGCTCTGAGGATGCGGGGGCTCTCTCTGAACTTTTTCAGGTCGCAATAGAGTTTTTCCTATATTCTGAATTTCATAATTGGTGAAAATGTGATGGAAATAGCAGATCTACAAACTTTTCACCGGAGATATTTGTTGTAGAGGGGGAAAACGGAGAGGACGAAGTATAGAATACAGGGTTTATTTGGTTAGGATGTGACAGTCCTATTGCTACAGGTTGATCATCTCACAGCTTCATGTGAACATAAGGGCAATGTTAAGGCTTTTTCCCTACCTGTTGCAAGCTGCAAAATCGCTTCTCCTCCACATATAGACCTTGAATTCTCACACGTTTTCTAGCTTGCGATTCTTTGTGTTTGTCTTGATGTTCATGTCGCGTGCCCCATTTCCCCGCAATCTACACTTTTGCCAGCTGTGATAATGTCTTAATGAATGCGTTCTTTGTGGAGGGTCTTGGGAAGCAACTGGCGTGGAAAAGCGCTTGTCCAGCAATGCTTCCCCCGATTACAGCTGCCGTCTTATCTGTCAAGGCTTCCTCTTGTCCTAGAGCGTGTGCAGTGCGACGAACAACCACATAGACAACTGAAACGAATCGATGTATCAATAAGGGCTACACGGCTCACGCCCCGCCTGAAGCATTGCCTCTATTATAACCACATGAACCCTAGCATCCCTATTCTGGACATGTAATAGGCAAACGTTCGCTGAAAATAGCAGATCTACATTCTGCAATATCACGACACATCATTTTGTTATTTCTCATGGTACAAACAAGTATATATCGTCTGTCCACAACTTTCAGGATTCAAATAAAAAAATAGCAACTAACAGGCTCTTCCTCAGACAGGAAGTCTTGAGAAAATAGGATGGTCATTATGACGGTGGTAATAATAACTCATGGCAGATCCTGTGGTCGGGCAAGAGGAATCCCTGAAGTAAACTATGTGTGTATGTGTTATGTGTCCACCTAGGGTTTTATTTTCGGAATAATATATGTTGAGTCAGTTCTATTACAAGGTAGGATGTGTATAGGACATCTGAAACTGTAAGGAGTGTTGTTCTGTTCTCACTGAGGTATGATGTACACAGATAAACAGACAGCTAACAGTTGGCTCGAAGAGACGGTCGGAGGCAGAGTAACGTTTGAAGGGTTTTTTTTTCCTTCCTTCCTTTCCCAGGCCACGGAGAGTGCCACTGTGGGGAGTGTAAGTGCCACGCCGGCTACATTGGTGACAACTGCAACTGTTCCACGGAGACGTCGTACTGCATTTCAGACGACGGTCAGATCTGCAGCGGGCGAGGCAGGTGTGTGTGCGGGCACTGCCAGTGCACGGAGCCGGGGGCCTTCGGAGAAACCTGCGAAAAATGCCCCACCTGCCCCGACGCCTGTGGCACTAAAAGGTAATGGAGCTCAAGTCCCGATTCCTCGTATGAACGCATATACAGCAGGGGTTCTCGACATGTGGGTCGCGACGCCAACCCCTCGAGTGGTCGCCAAATTAATTAATATTTTCTGAATGTGCATGTTTGTTTGTTTTTTTACTTAACTAACACATTTTTTTTTCTTCAGAATATACTTTCTACTTTTGTTTTGAATCTATAGACCGATTCACAGAGGGTTTCCTGGGTGCGGCCATTACTGAGGTGTACCATTAAGTGCAGCAGCACTGATTAGCTACACCTGGTCTACAGAGCACCTGCTCCATGTATTACACCTCAGTAATGGCTGCGCCCAGGGCACCCCTCTGTGAATCGGTCTATAGTCAAAAGCAAATACAAAGCATATGGTGTTGCTGTGTGTATCCCAATGAAACCAAGATTGAATCCACTTGTTGGGTTCCAGAACCGGGCCCAACCATCTCATTAAAACAGCTGTAATATTACTAAAATGTTTAAGAGGGAGAGGGGTGGGAGCAAAGTATGTGGGAAAACAGGGCTTATGATTTTCCCATGGAGGAAATTGAGTTTCAGCTTCACCTAGCTGATGTCTGCTCAGATGGTTACGAGTGCTTTGGGGAAGCAGTTGGGTCGTGTCCCAGAGTGTCTTGCTCGGGGTCACTACAACAAACGAGACCGGGAGGTGAACCGGTGACCTTCAACATTAACAGATGGCCCAAGCTACAACCCCATGCCCCTATGCTCTTACATGTTACTTTCATTTTACATTGCCATGACTGGAACCCTAGCAACATGACCTATGGTTCAAAAATGTCAACCGTGTGCAGTTTGGTGCGAACATTACGCGAGTAACGGTAACAAAACATTGGCCGGAGGAGAGTCTTAAGCTTTTTCAGGTTTATAATAGAGAGTCATGCTTATTCATATTATTGGCAGATGGGTCAAAAGGTTCATAGCATTTGAAAGAAGGCAGAACTATTGGAACGTGGAATGACTATCACAAAAGTCAAACCGTCACCCGCAGTTCCGGGGTCAAGGATGAAGCCAAAACAACTCACTGATAGAACTATCTCTACTTTGAAGAGAAGGAGCCCTTAAGAGAGAGATGTTAAGATGCATTTGCCTGCCATTTGTGACAGAGAAATGAAAGGTCGCATTCTCGTGTTAACTCATCACTCATCCAGACAATCTTTTGAGGTTGGGCTGCAGTGCCTCTCAGGAATCAAGCCTAAGAGAAATGGCTTCTATGTATTCAATCCATCCCATAGACACACATGGCTCTGGTTTTCCATGGTAGACGGCTATCTGTAAGGAATGATCTCTAACCCTTGACCTGACCTTAACCTTCAAGATGGGGTCTTCACCGCCCTCCCTCCTCTGAACATCACATTTGTTAACCTGGCGGATAGTAGACGACACAGAATGAAGCGTGACCTGAACCCTGGTAAAATGTCTTCTGGCAGCAGAAGCGCATATGTAAATTCTGCTTTTGATTTTCGGCTTCAAATGGTGTGCATGTGTGGATTAAATTGAATTAAATGTGGAGTTATTTCTTAAACTTTTAATGAAAGATGAACATGGTTATTATTATTTAATATCTGCCCTCTAGGGAGTGTATCGAATGCAGGATTTTCAACTCTGGGCGTCTCGCTGACAATCAGACCTGCCAGCGCCTGTGCAAGGATGAAATCATCACTGTGGAAACCCTCAGTGAGTAGAACTCTTACATGTGTGCATGCGTGTGTCACACACACACACACACACACACACACACACACACACACACACTGCAGCAGCTGGCTGGCAGGCAGGCAGAGAAGAGTGTTCACATCTGTGGCATCTGTAACAGTTTCACTCCAAGCATTACATAGCTCTTCCACTGTCACTTTTTATTAGCCATTTCACCATTATTGTGGTTCTGCCCTGCCAAAATTCAGTATGGCGTTCAGGAATTTCAGTGAACGTGAGGACATTTCACGCCTTTGATGTGTTACAGTAATCCCTGCTTGCGTGCACTGCACACACACACACACACACACACACACACACACACACACACACACACACACAGACTCACACACTGAGCTGCTAAGTATACGCCACTATTGTGTCCACATGCACCAGCTGAATTATATGTTAAACATGTTTTCTTGTCTAATTTCCACACAAAAGGTTCAGAACTTTCCACAATCAACCAGAAACTGTGTTAGATGCCGTTTGTGGGAGAGAAAAACTAAAAACATTCAAGACCCTTTCTGTTGGCTATATTATGTTCAGTTAGTTTGTGTTGGCACCGTTTGTTTTACATCACCATTACATCACCTAATCAACATTAGACTTTAACATATTAGCGCCCCTCACTTCACACGGGTGTGATTTTTGTATCACTAAACCACAAAATGCAAATGGGAACTTAACTTTAACTGTGTTATAAATGTACTGTGGACCACATCCAATATGTCCAATAGTGGCACCACCACTCAAGCTACTCAAGGGGATCTGATGTATTGTCAGATGTCCAGTTTAACATCAAATAGCCCTCTGGTCCTATATACGTCGAAGAGGCAGGCTTATGCCAAGCCCCACTTCATTGATGATTTGAAACATTCAGCCCCAGTGGTTCAGGAGGGTCCATTGCCTTCAACTGTGATGGCATCCCCTGGGTAGTAATGATGGCTTTGTGTGGACCCAGCCGTCTCCCACTCCTGCTTCCAAGATCTCGTCAGCCATGCATTGATAGACAGGTCCTCAGGGATAGAACGGAGCATCTCTTATGCTGCCTCGTTGAAGGCATTGCAGGGCTTGAGTCTGCATGGAAGTGCTGTTGTCGTTGTGGTAGCATGCAGGATGTTCCAGTCATGTTTCTGGGCTTTCCTTGCCAGGGCGAGGGTAGCAGCCTCCTGTCGGTGCCTGGTGTCATCCCATGAGGACTGGCAGGTTGAACACAGGGTGGGCTACAGGCAACCAGCTATGATGTGGAGGGAGTTTTTGATGGCAACCTCAACATTTTTGACATGTGGTCTTCGGCACTTGAGTGGGGTGCTGCATTTGGCTAGCGTAGCATTTGGCTGCAGAGAAGATCCAGGGCTTGCGTGGATATTTGTAAATCCAGTGTCTTAACTTCTTCTTGCTTGAAGGACAGTGTCCTATCTAGATGTACGCTGAGGTGGGGCTTACTCGAATTCCAGGCACTTGTTGTCAACAAACATGTTTGATTTTTCCAATGCTGAGCTACAGATTCAACCTCCGGAGGTAGGCTACCACCTTCAATAATAATGAAACCTGTTAGATCCTGTTAGAAGTGTATTGCATAGGGACCCCTCAGACCTTTAGCTAAGCCCCTCCCCAAACTGCTATGGTCCAATCACAGCTAAGCATATTAGCATAAAATGGGTTAAACAAACCTCTCCACCAAATAAAATGTCGCGCACATAATTTTCCAGTGCATACGGCAGGCCTTGTTGACGGATTTGGAAGAGATTTTGAAGGTCTGTTTCCAAAAATGAACCAGTATTTAAAGTGTAAACATCATGGACTTGAAAGTGTCCAACCCATGAGGAGAGGGCGGGGCTTAGCTAAAGGTCTAAACCAGGTCCGGGAATCAAACCTTCTGCTTCCGAGGCAAGCTCTTTGCCCATTCAGCTACAGCCACTCTGTTGTCTTTGCTTCCAAACCTAGCGACCTAGCCATCATGCTGTGATGACCAACATGTCATCACAGCATGATGAATTGCATTTTTATGGCGCTTTTCTATGCACTATGTGCCTACTCAAAGCGCTTACAATGGTTCATTCATTCATACATTGGGAGGTGAAGCGGCGAACAGTCGACGCCAGCGTCCTCACTTTCATGATGGCTAGGTTGTCCACGTAACCAGATACAGACATAGATGTTGTATCCCGTATAGGTCATGTAGATGTTAAACAGATCATTGGGGAGAGAAGGGAACACTATTCTGCAGACTTCTGAGCCTGCTGTGCTGGTCTGTAGAGTGAAGCTGCAGTTTGACAGCATCTCCACGATGAAGATAAGCATAATGCAGATCAGGGATTTTCATTGTCCTCAGCAACTTAAGATGTGGTCCACAATAAAAATGTACTTGACAGTTAATGAATAAAGCATATACTGTTTTGGGGTTTAGAATTAGTATAGCCTATTACATTTTTTTAAATATAATAATAATGCAGTGATGACCCCCACACATGGTCAGGGCGCCTGTTACACGGTTACACCCTCTCTAGTGAGAACCTTCACTGTCAGGTGAAAAGAAGATTGACGGCCTGAGTTTCAGAGACCCGAGGCCATCTTCACACAATTACTTATTGGGAACGTTATTAGAAATGGAGTAGAGAGGCTGGGGAACGGGGAATTGGCTCACTTATCAAATTGGGATATGAAGGGGGAAATTCTTGAAATAGCTTCAATAAAAACATTTTGAAGAGAATACATAATAATAATAATAATTATTATTATTATTATTATTATATATTTCACTTTCATACAGAAAATCCAGCATAAAGTGTTTCACATAATGAAATTAATATGAAAACGGAGTGCATAAACATGCATAATATACAGAAATGGCACTGAAGGGTTAAGTTTTTTGAGAGCTGCACTACATCCAACACAGTTTATGTTTGATTGTGGACAGTATTGAACCTTTTGTGTGAAAATTATACAAGAAAACATGTTTAAATCATTGTTTAACATGGGCGTCAATGAGAAATTGTGTCACCTATTTGGACTTTTTAGGACTTTGTTATTACTAACATATTTATGAAACAGAAAAAACCTGAAAGACTTTGTGTTGCAATTACTTTTCGGTTGACCCCCTTTTTCTTTTTCTTAGATTGCCTCTACTATAAGGCCTGTCTATTGGCAGCCATGAAGACATTGAAACGTGTCACACACATCTCTATAATTAGTTATGAGGGTACACCCTGTGCACAGTGGGCGGTTGTCCTCATGTTTATGTTATTATGTGGTGGGTTTTGGTCTATGGCACCAAGGACATCTTCACTCCCAGAGATAGGGTGCAATAACAGGCAGTGTAGGCCAAACCCCTCATTTGGTTCAAAGAACGCAGCCCATTAAAGTATGAAATTCTATGTGCGCTCCCCCTCCTCCCTCGTTTCCCCTCTATAGGTGGTATGCCCCACCCACTAAACAAACAGCGAACTCTACCTGCTGCTATTAAGCTTTGTCCCCCAAGTGCCACTTTTAAAAACCTGGTTGCACTTGCATTGAGAAAAAACTAGAAAACAACACCACCACCACCACCAGAATAAATCTATTATTGGAGTCCTGAGCTGAGCTGGGTTGTCATGGGTACAATTTGGGTGCTCACTGGCCATCACCATTGAAGTATTTGCCCTCAACTGCTTAAGTAGGCCTTTTCGTTACGTTTTATTACTGCAAAGTTGTTGTTTTTACTTGGAACTAATTAAGGGTCCTCTTTTGCAATCAAATAATAATTTGACGAAAACAATGGCTGGCGCATTCTCTATGGACAGGAATAACAATAGTTATAATATGATTATACTAACTACTTGGGCAGTACAATATATGAGCACTGCTCGATAACTAAGTGAAGAGATGAGGAGGGTGCACAGCACGGCAGAAGGCTTCATCTCAACAGCTGGATTCCCAACATACAGCATTATTTTGTATTTAATGTCCTATCCCATACACTAGCAGCGTTTAATTTATTATTATTACTATACTATTTCTGAAGATCATGTAGCAAGCTTTATTCACACTGGTGATGAATGATCTAAATTGTCTGCGGAATGCTGTGCAAACATCATTGGTGAAAGAAGTGTTAATTACAGCAACACAAATAAACAATTGCATTATACAGTGTCACATTATTGTACAAGAACAAATTATATTGATAAAAATGTGTCCCCTAATGTACTATGCATGATAAATAAGTTAAATGGAACAGCTGAAAACTGCAATGAAATGCAAAAATTTGGCTGCAGCGGCAATTTAATGAATACCTCAATCCACCTTCTCAGGGGTGGTATGTCTCACCGTTTCCTTTCCTTTGCTTAATACGCCCTTAAATGTTCAAATTTTCCAGAGTGTCAGACTTCTCAGAGTCCAGACTGTAAACAATTTTTCTATAAGTCCTGGCATCTCCTAAAAAAATCTACTTTGCTCCCAGCCCAGCAGAGAACACTCGACTAATGTCTGGGAATGTATAGTACTAAATTATGTAAATGCACTGTGATGCAGTCGAGCACAGAAGAGACCGTGGTGCTGGTGAATGTTAGTCCAGTTAAAACTATTTTCAGACAGTTCCGTGTTGCCCCCGCCAGCCCCTGGCCCAGATATGAGCTTTTCACTGCATTCCCCATTCAGACATCTGACTGCCCTTAATGGTCTCCACATGTACATTCCGGAAACATCGTGCACAAAATAGACTAGAGGGGGGAGAGGGGGGGGGGGGGGGGGGGGGGTCAGGCCAGGCTGAGTCTGCTGACCTCACAATCCCTAATGGGCTTCAGATATTATATTTGATTTAGATAGAACTGAAAGCCTCGGTTTCCCTACCAGGGAAGGCATTCACTTCCCAATAGTGACTTCACAAGAAAGAAATGTGGACACTCCATAAAGTGTTTTCCTTTTTCTCAAATCAGAGCTGGCTTGCCCCCTCCCAATTTCTCTCCATCCTCTCCCTCTTGTTCTCTCCTTTTTCTCTCTTCTGTCCCTCTATTTCTCCCTCTCGTCAAAGCAGCCGTGATTGAAACTCTCTTTCTCCCATACTGTCTCCTTTCAGAATCCGAGGACCCCGGCGCTGTGCTCTGTCTGTACAAGACGGAGAACGACTGTGTCATGAAGTTCACGTACTCTGAGCACGCCAATGGACAGTCCGTCCTCACAGCTCTCAAAGAGCCAGGTCAGAGCTCCCAATACTGTTAGTTCTCACAACAAGGAGAGAGGGGGTGAACAGAAGACCCTGTGAAATTAGTTGAAACATTCCTTTGGCTGATTTGTACTAAATAGGCTATCCCAGTTTCATTTATGGCTAATATTTCTAACAGGGCTGGGCAATATGGAAAAAATCTAATATACTGATAGTTTGGTCAAATCATATGGTGAAAATATAAAAAAATGTAATGTCTGAATTTGTTTTGCAAATAGCAGATCGTCTATTTCACAAATTCTTTGAAATTATAAAACAAGGCTTAATTACCGTATTAAAATCAGGAGAAAACACACTGTTGACTTTGAGCTCTTTATTGATAATAAAAAGTTAAAAACATATAACACTCGTAAAATGAGTCTGACATACACCATTGTCACACCACTATCAAAAGGATAGATGCAAAAAAAGTCAGTGGCTTATTTCCATTGAGGTCCAAGTCCAAGCACCCAAAGGTGCCAAATCTGTCCGTGCATGTCACCCATAGGTATCATGATATCGTGACATCCAAGATCCCAGATGATACTGTATCTAGTCTCGTATCACGATATTGATATGATTATAATGATACATTGCCCACTCCTGATTTCTAACCCATTCTGAACGGGCACCCATTTTGGTGTTAGCATCATGTTATGCTTTAGCTATTGAAAAATAGCAGATCTACAAGCTCATATCGCGCCACCGAGTGGCGCGATACGAGCTTGTAGGTCTGCTATTTTTGAAAAATCGAAGAGCGACTGACATTTTTAGAATCTGATCTCAGGTCAGAATTGGTTAATCAGACCAGTGTGTGTCCAGTGGAAACCTCGTATGAATCTGATCTCAGGTCAGAATGGGCTAACATCCTGTCTGCCCACCTTCTCACAGAGTGTGGCGGAGCACCTGATGCCATGACCGTACTGCTAGCGGTGGTGGGCAGCATCTTGCTGGTGGGCATCGTATTGTTGGCAGCCTGGAAGCTGGTCATCACCATCCACGACCGACGAGAGTTTGCGCGCTTCCAGAGCGCACGTTCCCGCGCGAGATACGAGATGGTGAGGATGTCCCTCCTGCTAATCTCGACATCTGAAACATTTCTGCCCTCATCTCGGGTGCTGCTACTTAGGTTTATATGCAATGCTCTTCTAGTAAGCTGCATTTGCAGCGAAACGTACCAGCTCCAATTGCGAGGTACACACCGCTTAAAATGAGACACACGAGTATGATATTTTACGATGTGTTATGATCAAATAAGTCTGTGTCTTTGTAAAACTGTGCAACTTTGACTTAAGGGCATACATTACATTGCGGTCTAAAACTAAGGCACATGTGGACCACATCCCTCACATCCATGGCTCTCTGTGGATTGGGACAGCAGCAGAATCTGATGTGCGGTCTATGGCTGTAAATAATTATCAGTGAGAACAGAACATAATATGTGACACATCCGTTGACACATCCGTAAACACCATGCGTTGATTGAAAGCATCAGGCCCCTTGGACTGCTAGAGCTGTCAGTTGTTGTTTTGTTTCCGTTTGTTTTTTAAAGCGGCAAGCCGGAACGATGATGAAATTGAATATAATTGTAGCCACACGAACCATACTGTCCTTACTCTGGGGCAAATAGTTGGTGAAAACAGCAGATCTACAAGCTCACAATGCAACAGCTTGTACATCGTCTATTTCTGACAAAGGGATTTAGTGGATCATGGATTGTCATCATGGATTGTATTAAAACTGCAATCCAGAATTTTTGCAACACGCACTGAGCTTGTAGATCAGCTGTTTTTGCTAATTGTCACACTACGAAGTATAGGGTTTAACTAGCCTGACGTAAACAGAGACATTTCTGGTCTAGAGGGGCGGGTCGCGCCTCAGAAATGCGCGCACCCTGATTGGATCTCATCGATCTGTCCGTCACCCCCGGCCCCTCCTCTCCCCCCTAGTGCAGCGCTACGTCACATCATTTAGAGCGACGCCCACCCGGAAGGGTTGACTCCCACTTTTAGACTGGTTCAGCCCACGGCTTTTTCCAGGCTTTCATCTTTCGCGCAGACGAAATGAAAGCCTGGGTATCGAGGCTAGGGTTTAACTACTTAATCACTTACCTGTAGTTCATTGACCTGGTTCTTCAGGACTCTATACATTGTCCCCTCCTTTTTTCTTTCTCTTTGCCAAAAATAGCTGATCTACAATCTCACAACAGCTCGTAGAACTGCTATATATTTTTTTTTCATTTTCACTAAGTGTCATCTAACATTATACTGTATGTCTCACTTTTCCCCAGGCCTCCAACCCTCTCTACAAGCAGCCCATCTCTACCCACTCAGTAGAGACAGACTTTAACATGTACGGCAAGTCCTACAACGGGGCGGTCCACTGATCTCTCAGCCAGAGGGTCAGGGCACGGCAGGACCGGTCCAACTGACTAAACTCTGGAGATGTGGCATGGAGGTAGATAGTGAAAGCCCATTCCTCTGCACTTCCAGGACCTGATAGCAGGAGTGAAACAAGCCCAGCTCTCGACTGTGTTGGAGGGGAAGTTGCTGCCTTAATTATTTTTTTCTTGTCTGGAGCAGAATCCAGCTGATTGCGGAGATGTGACCTGACTTCTGTTTTAGTCTGATAATGGCGACCGAACTCTGCATTTCGGAGCAATGAAGCATGGACCACTGCGGCCTGTTTATAGGCAGAGCGGACAGGCTCCCAAGTATACCCCAGTAACGATGAGCCCCATCGATGTTATATAAGAGGAGGAAACTGACAGCTTGAGTGCGTTTGTCAACTTTTGCATTAAATGATAGCTCACATAAAAATGCAGTTTGTATTGTACAGAGCAGGCAAGGCATTGACCTATATTTGTATGTATATTTTTTTAAACGCTGACAAATGCCTTTCTCACGACCAACTATGCATCCTACAGTGCTACCCTCTCAGCAAATGGACATTCATACGGCATCAGAGGATTCTACTTTCACAAGTTAATTCAAAGGAAAGATACATATTTTTGAAGTTGATTATGATTTATGATGATATTGTGGTACTACTAACATTAAATGAGTAATAGACTTAACCCCTCTTACCCATGTTTTGCACAGAGAATACTAGGAATCAGTCATAAAGTGACTTAAAATAATCATTCCTTTTTTTTTTTGTACAACAGCACTTGCACTGCCTTCACTTATTGCAGGACCTTTTACACTCTTCTCTTAGTAATCCTCAGTGAACAGAAATAAAATGTACAGGTTAGATGCTGTTTAAGCCCTAATATGGTTGACTGCCTGGCATCGCATTCCCAGACACCATGGTAGAATCTATTATAGCGTATATTCCATATTAGATGTGCTCTATCTATGGCATAGATGGAGCACATCTAATGTGGAATATACACTATCCACCCTGTTCTTTGAGATCTCGAGAAGTAACTATAATATAAAGGCTTTTGGGTTCACTGGGAAGTGTGCAGATAACATGATGGCCTGTCCACCCAGGGAGGAGCAAAGACACTGAGAGGTTTCTAGGGGTGGTAACCAGGGTCATAAATCCTAACACAACTGTTCCCACAGGAAGAGGAGGGGCCTGAAAATGGTGGGAGGGATCAACTTTGTGGTGGTGTGAAGGGTTTTCTGTTGTCTTTTTGTGATGGTCTTGGTGTGTGTGTGTGTGTGTGTGTGTGTGTGTGTGTGTGTGTGTGGTGTGCACGTAAGCATGCATTAATGGGTATAAGTAGAAATAGTGTATGTAGGCGTGCTAAATGCAGTATCCATCACTTCAAACTCTCACAATCGCCTGTTTACTTGACTTCCTTCTTTATCTTGGCACAGTATAGGGAAATGCTTTGACCCAGACCTAGCATGTCTGTTACAAAGTAAAGCCAACAGTTCTGTACAGTGTTCACATGGACATGGACCACAACATTTATACAATACTGCACACGTGACGGATATGCAAAAGAGCAATAAACTGATTGACTTTAAAGCAAATTAATGTCTTTCTTTAGCCAATTCTCTTTAACGCCTACAGGGCCTAGATTGTTTGAGAGAAGGGAGAGGACAGGTGGCATGAATTGGTGGTCTGTTTCTGCCCTATGACTGACACTGTGTGTGTGTGTGTGTGTGTGTGTGTGTGTGTGTGTGTGTGTGTGTGTGTGTGTGTGTGTGTGTGTGTGTGTGTGTGTGTGTGTGTGTGTGTGTGTGTGTGTGCATTCACTTTAAAGTATCGGAAAACATCTGTTTTTGCTGGTTCTAGCTCCCAGTAACCATGCACCCCTTACCCCAACATACACACCATGTTTGAACCTCTGAAGATGTATGGTCTCTCTCTCACTCGCGCGCACACACACACACACACACACACACACACACACAACTTGCACGCATACACAGACAGGAAGGGTGGTCTGTTGTTTCCCTCTCTGATGTACTAATTTACACCTCCCTCCTTGGTAGCCACTATCCCGTTGAAAATGATCCTGTCTACATCTGGTACTTTGCGTTTCCAAATTGTTATGCATTAATAGGGAGAAATTATAGCAGCATTCTATAAGACAAATTCTATAGCATTTTAGGACCAAAACTGATTAATTCTATGTTATTTATGGTTGGCTTTTTAGGTGTCTTGAAGACTAAATTGACCTACAAAGTGACCAAAGTTTAACCACACTTAAGTTCAACTACATACAGTATATTCCTAGCTAATTGCTTGCATTGATGATCTGCAGTGTGTTTGCTCTCTACTGCTTCCAGCTGCCGTGTTTGGAGGATAAAATCAACTTCGGGCAACTTGGGGGAAACGACTGGTGTGATGTGGAACACGTCTATGAGACTGTAAGGGTTGTTATTCCTGCCTGGAGTGAGCTCATAAATCTCTTAACCCCTCCCTCCCTTTTGGAATGGGCAGGATACACGGAGCACTGCCAGCTCAGTGAAGTCACGCATAGGGTGTGACTGTCGGTCTGTCTTTCTCTCAGCGCTCTGTGCCCTCCAGGGACATGGTGCAGACATTATTGAACAGAGGGGAAGAAATAAACGCTGTAGGCATAATGTTGATCAAACGTAATCTCCAGTGTAGAGACTAGAGAGAAGACCTGGTCCTCATTAACACAATCAATGCATTAATTAGCTGTCATTGAGTGACCCAACAAACTCAAGGGATGATGGAGATCGAGGGATGTAGGTAGAATACACCTACCACATCTCGGTTTACTGTTCATATGTTTAAATGGCCCTTGTGTTTTTCAACATTTTCATTTCCCCCCGAACACTTATATTTTTATTAAATAGTTGTAAATCATTGAAAATGGTTCTATACAGTTGATTCAGTTTAATACGCACAACACTCATTATGTGCAAACATTCCTGGCAATTAAAATAATTCGGTTTCTGAAAAATAGCTAGGCCTACTATACTGTATACAGTAGGCCTATATCACTGTGCATAAAGTCATTTGAAGGTTTTACTTCCTTTTCTTTTCCCATCTAGGGCCATGTCCTCAAACCCATATGAAAATCTTTTCTCACGTCAAAGGTTTATTTATTTTTACTTTTAATTCCTCCTTTTTGGTATATATTTTTTAGTTTCATGTCCTCCCTCTTGTTTCCTTACTTTTTTGTGTGTAGCCTACTTAATTTGTTCTCTGCTGCTGTCTCAGCAATGCTGAGTCAGCATTATGTCACTTTACCGTTTACCTCAGTGAAATGGAAAACGACACGCAAAGCAAAAAGTAGCACCACACTACAATTTGCCTTTTGGATCCATCCACCCCCCATTTCGATGTGTGTAAGGGAAAGTCAATAACTGACACAGTCGTCGCACTCGTCACTGACATGTTTGGCAACAGTGGAATGCTCACTGTATTATGCTTTTCAATCTTGAGAGGGAAATTCCATTTGACAATTGTTTTATTTATCACTCAATAAGAACATCAATGACAAAATCTTTATTTTTTCAATACTCTCTCTGTTGTACTCTCTGAGCTGCCTTGTATTGTTCGTACGTTGCAACACATGTTCAACCAGCATGCAATCCTCATTGTTACTTACATATCAATCATGCAGTGTCAGACCCCACACCATGTCAACACCTTGTCAGAATTAAAATCAAGCCAATTTATTGCACATTATTGACTAATTAACATTGACTGCAGTAAACACGCTATGGACGGAAGCTGTGACAGCTTTTTTTTTTGTTGGTGGATTAACATGTCATTGTGATGTAAATGTTTTGTGTAAACTAGTTCCCAGGTCCGGACACGGAGACAATATGAGGAGAATGGGAGGTTTTGTCCATGTTTGTGTCAGCAGCTTGCACACCACCAGGCCTCTTTGTTGGCATAAAAACACACTTCCATGCATATGACACCAGGGTGTGCTGCCCTCAGATGGTTGCTCTCACCATGCCAACTGCATGAATTAGGCCAAGTTATTCAATAGGCCTAGGGCCTGTTGAATACTATTTAAGTAGATCCCTGATGTCATATGCCCATACCCTGTATATCCCCATATATGGGCATATCGGTCAGTTCTGTATTTCTGGACAACCTAGAGCGTTTTGTGACTTAACTCTCACAAAAGTTTTGTAAGTCATAGAAATCATCACAATGTCACATTGCTGTGATTTGCTCTTGTTGTTGAAAACCTTACTGTTAATCCTGTTATAAGTGATTAAACTAGGCTACAGTATACAAACCTATAGATGGATAGGCTACCCCTCTTCCTTCCATTTGTGATGTTGACGTCACTAATTCATACGGATTCTTGCAATTGGATGACCTACAGTACCTACTGTATATATGTCAAGATTACATAATATCTGAAATAGGATTACAAGTAGGCCATATAGTGACATAGCCTACAGAGAAAGACCAAAGAAGTAACCAACAAATTGAAAGATTCAGTGACTGGTGAGTTGTGTGGGTGCATCCCCAAAGCTGGTTTAAATCATGTAATTACATATTGTGAACAGTGATGTGACTTGCTTTGTCTGCTGTGGTGTGAAATTCCACATTTGTAGACCGGGGATCTCAGATTTATTTTAATATTGCTCCCCCTGTAGGACATTTGGGATATAAAACATTTTTTATTTACCTTCATATTTTCCATTAAACTATTCTTTTATTATTATTATTTCATATCACCATATGAATTTGGTACAGGCCTGTCATTTGGTACAGGCCTGTCCATATCACATGGAGTAGAACACAAAATATGAACATAACAAAATTGAAAGAAATTATGGTCCTTGAACAATTTGAAATTACTTAAATATCCAGGCTTATGCTGCCATCTATTGGATAAAACCTGTCATTAAAAATATTTTTGTAAGGCTTGTAATATTGGTGACTTTTATATGTAATGAATGAAATCTCTGTTACTGCATGAGCAGGCATTAAGGCAGGAAAACATTTTTGGCCAAATAACTCATACCATGTGAAGACATCTTAGAAACCCAGCATGCTTCTTGTAGCCTTTGAGCAGTTCTAGGGGGGCATATCTATTGATTATTCGTTGTGATTATTTTATTGTTCCTTTTTTTATTATTAAAATTTACTATTTTACTATTACTATTTTTTATTTCTTATATTAGTATCAACAAATTAACATGAAACATTTACAAATTGTTTTTTAGAAGCTGAATTAATTAGTCTGATTACCAGGTCTTATTACTTAACTTTAGACCTGGCTGGAGGCATGGTCAATGCTGTTTGGCCACTCAGAATAGCCAAATGGCATTTACCACGCCTCCAGGTCTTAAGTTAAGTAATAAGACCTGGTACTTAAGACACGCAAAATATGGCCCATAGGCTCTCTTCTGTGTTGCACAATGTTTAAGAAAAATAGCATAGCCTGTTAACAACAAGCAAGTTAACAACACATCACATTGCTATGTGTTGTGAGTTAAAATAAAATTAATTATTCAATCGATAAGTTCAATTAACTGTTGCAATGCTTTAACTACTATGAAATGCAGTATGTGCTTGGACTGAAACTAAGTAGCATAGGAATATGCTTGACATAGCCTACAGTAGAATTAGTCCAATAATTGATTTATAGCATTTTTTTACTTTAATTGTATTGACATTTTGGCCATTTATTAATTTTGGTCTTCTTCGAGTCCGTAGCAATCTCAGATGTCGTTCTGCCAATATCGGGCACAGGCCACAGCTGATGTGGGTTCTGCCAGGTCTTCTGGACTGCACCGGGGGGCATCGGCACATTCCAGTAGGTGGGACATTGTCTGTACTCTGTAGGCCTACTGGTCGACATCCGCAAGGGTCTTCTGTTGTGTAGTTCCAGGCTTTCATCAGTGCTTTGCACCTCCCCTGTTCCACACGCAGTCTATTGAGTGACTTCCAGATTGTCCAGCCAACGTTGTGGCCACTGGCGAGGCTTTCTGTTTGTGTGATTACTCTGTCCAGCCATTCAAGAGCGTGTCAAAGTGTGACCACAAGCAAGGGTGCACAGCAGTCCATTCTTGCGACAGGAACAGGTGTTTTTGTCGCACTTGCCGTGGCAGTTGCATCTGAATACCTTCAGTAAGGATGCTGAAGCAGCATCCCTCTGCATCCTCACTGGCTTGAGATTCTCCACATGCTGGCCTTTGTGGAGCAACCAGTCCCACTTGGTTGGATCAAGAAAATTGCCTAGTAGGTGGTAAGGTGGGAGACTTTCAGGAGGCAGATAGACCAACCTGGACACCACCTGTGTGCACCACCATCAGGGACCATGCGTAGACAACCATGCGTAGACAACATCATCTGGACATTGACTTATTAAACAGAGCTGTGGGGTAAGCTGACAACTCGTATGTGAACCATAGACTGTAAAAAAAAATATGGACAAAGCGTTCTCCGGGTCTGATATGGACGTAAAATGAAGCCTGTCAGTCCTTGAATTGTAAGTCGCCATCTTTCTAGATCCGTTTGGGCCCAGCTGAGCCATGCTGGCCCAGACAACGAGGTGGGACTTCCCCCCTTCTTCTTCGTTGGTTTTTATTTTGACTAGAGTGGGTGGGGGATCCCCATAGATTGTAACGGTAGCCACGCCCCTCAGAACATACCCGACTTTATGGTATTTTTTTTAATAAATGGGACCATAATTTTCCCAAAAGAAAATTATGACATTAGAAATTAGACTTTAAACTAGTGACTGGAAGCAGAAAGTATTCATGACCATGTTTATTAAGGTAATACAGTCGGGTCGGAAGTTGGGCCCAAATACATGCCTATGGAGCTAACAGGCCATTATATGAATTTTCAGGAAATGCCGATTTCCTTATGGCTTCACAAAATATCTGTCTGACTCATAGAGTAAATATATATATACTCTAAGGTCTGACTGCCCCCCTGATGTGAACAAGGTTTTTGTGTTAACAGTCCCTGTTCCTGCCACAACAAGGCGCTGGAACAACTGTTTAGGGTCAATCTCCAGACGTTCTCCTTCAATGGCAATGTAAGTTGAGGCAGCAAGTGTGGTGACCTGATCTATCTTGCGGAATGTGTGCTCTGCTATCGATTTGCCCTGCATAGGTTATGGCATGACCAACTGACTGCTCTTTCTACATTCAGACTTGTCAGCTATGACTCCATATAACAGACTATGCAGTTCCCTCAAATCCCGGGAGGGTTTTCGTTCAGAAGAGTAGTTCAGGATGATCTGCACATTCTTGGCATATCTGGTCCATCCTAGCAGCTGACCTGTCCTTATGGACCACTGCTTGCTTGATGTCTTGAAGGCTGTGCAGGTCACTTCTCTCATGGCAATGTTGAATTCTCCACATGCTGGGATGGACAGCAACCATATAAGACTTATCGACTGTTCAAACAACCCGACCTCTTGTCAGACAACCAACCGCCTTAATGTTCCTCATTCAAACTTGTTCAAAATACATTGTGATGTCCTGAAGCAGCCAGAAAAGGTAACATCTCCTTAAGAGCTTGTAGATAGCAGCCAGTTTCCTGTGCGACCAGCCCTGATGAATGCATGGAGAATAGCAACAGGAGTCACATGAGCCAAATCTTGGCTGTGCAGTGTTCGCTCAGAGATTCATGCCATTCAGCCATACATGAGTATTGGGTATTGAGTGCTGGGTATTGAGTGCCATACTTTTTTATTTTTTTTATAAAATAAAATAAATTTAACTGTGGCTACTGGCTAGATGTAGATTATAAACTAGAACTGCACTCTGTCGAGTGCATACTTGCTTGTTGCACACTAGTAGGCCATAAATGGCCAACTAGTGCGCAAGCAGAGCGCGCAAGTACTTTCGACCGCTGTAAACTGTCAAATCTCAGTATATCTGTGAAGGAACGTTTGAAATGTATAATTATTAGGTGTAACTATTTGCTACCTACCTACTTTATGCATATAAACACCTAGTATTATTAAGTATGGTTCAAGTTTCTATCTATATAAGAAATACAGTTTTATCGATGTAGATATATTCTAGATCCCTTTTTAGTTTTTCAAAGAAAAATAAATCATTGATATGTGATGAAAGGTATATAAACTGATTTAAAATATATTATACAGTATAATTATTTTATTATTTATTGTAAATTGTCAATTGTTTTAAATGTATTTCATCTTGGATTATAGTGATATTAATACTAAATCATGATCAGAGTAATATGTGTCTCTAACTTCAATTTCTGTAATAATACTTTCACATTTGTTAAAATATACATGATCTACAATACTTCCGTAATCTGTAGTTGGATTTGTATTTAATTGTTTAAAGCTTTAACTTGTTTAACTGATTACGTATACTATATATACAAAATCAGTAAAATAAAATAGCAAATTGTGCCTGATCTGCTGGGACCAGAGTACGTGGTGTGTATATGTATGACTAGCTCTCAATGATGACGTAAGACATACGTATACATATACATATACTATATAGAGTATGTAGTTGTAAGTTGATTAGCGGTATACTGTGGTTACTTTGTGCCAAAAACCGCAACAGCAACCCGCCATTTTATGCGTATGCCAATAAAACAGCAAATCTGTGCCTGGTTTGCTGGGACCAGATCACATAAATGGCCATATGTCTTACGTCATCATTTAGAGCTAGTCATACATATACACACCATGTACTCTGGTGCCAGCAGATCAGGCACAATTTGCTAGTTTATTTTACTGATTATGTATATAGTATACGTATGACTAGCTCTAAATGATGACGTAAGACATATGGTCATTTATGTGATCTGGTCCCAGCAAACCAGGCACAGATTTGCTGTTTTATTGGCATACGCTAGGGCATTAACATAATAATCGAATAGTCGACTAGTCGACTAGCAAAACACTAGTCGACACTGTTAATTGACATCCGATTATTCGCTAATATTATTTTTAATTATTTTTAATATTTTTTATGATTTTTTTTTTTTTTTTTCTTTTGCTTTTCTACAGCAGACATGCAGGCATGCAGCTGTGAGCTCGGTTGTTTTGTTGGTAGTTCGCCAACTTCAGTACTAATCCATTCCTGGCTGATTGTTTTCATATCATACAAGCCTACTG